>NW_018164720.1:892885-898935 GCF_001263595.1 Phalaenopsis equestris | reverse complement strand
TATATGTATATATATATATATATATATATATATATATAACATTGCATCATGAATGACAATTTTTTTGGGCAATTAGAGTTATGGATAAAAAAAATGATGCAATAGTTAAGTAAGCAGTGCTGAAGAAGCAAAGGGAAGAGGAGGCAGCTTAGTCATCCAACTCGTTGCTACTCCATGAGGTGGGGGATATGGTCGATGTATGCACCACCAGTGCACCGGTCCTTGTCCCATATCCAATCCACCGGAGGTCGGCTTAGCCGTTGACACCTCATCAAAAATAGGCGGCCACAGTGACACAAATTCAGTCGCATGAAGGTGTAGTTCTCCAACCTTTGGTCGGAGAGGTCAACTAGTCAACTGTCTTATCACCTGCTGGCAAGAGTCTTCACACATCAAAAATAGGGAGGCTAATAGGTAGAGAAATTTCATTATTAAGCGAATGGTTCATTTTATAACCCATTCTTAACATCTAATTTTCTTTATAGAGGAAACTGTGTCTTTCGTCAATTTCTTGGTCACAGAATTTGGCCAACCCCCGGCTTTAGAGGCGACTGAGGGACCTTCTGTTTCTAATCTGGGTTGAGATGCATCTGGCCATTTGCCAGCCCTGAAGGTCACTGTGATGGAGATCGATGGACGATGAGATACCCATGAATTTTTAACTCTTTCTATGGACAAGACAGTGAACTCGTTTACTCGACAGGTTGACCTTTAGAGAGAGGTTGCCATATCAAATTTGAAGGAAGAGCTGAGAGTCCTCTATGCTGATATGGAGACCATTTGGGTAGAAGTGCTAACTCTCTGCATTGAGCTGGCAGAAGTTAGATCAACCAGCGCTGTATCTCGGGTTTGAGCGAAAGAAAAGGGTATAGAAAAAATTTAAGTTTAGGGGGCATGTGTTGTATTTTAGTCTCATGGGTCCAGATTTGGTGCTGCCTGAGGTGGTTGATGACCCCATTGTAAATTACTTTTTACATAAGTTAAAATTTAATTATTGTCAATTATTCAAAAAATTTCCTCATTATATTTTTCTCAATTTTTACACTGATTTGATGTAGATTTTTGGAGTCCTTGGTATGAATTCAAGGCCTTTTGAATTCCCTGGATACACTATTGATAGAGTTAGATGAGAAGAAAGGGTTGCACTTTTTCATTTTCAAACTTCTTTCCCTTTGGTCAGTTTCCTTCCAGAGCTCCCATAGCTTTCAATATTCCTCATAGTTGTTTGGTTCGGTGAGGGCCATCGTGTGATTGATTCTGAAATCTTTCAATGCAGAGTTAATGGATGACACGTGTGTACAACACAAGTGCTGTGCTCAAGTAGGTGGAGCCAGAAATTCATGCACTTGATTACTTAAGAGATGGCATGATCTTCTACTGCAGACTCCAATTGCCCTTTTTTCCATTGATCCGACTGATACTAAACACTATGGAGTTATCCCCATCCAAAAAAAGCCAAATTCAATTGTTGCGACAAAGACTTAATTATTTACTTACATAAGATATAGATCTCGTCATATCGGGAGATGTTCCCTCAAATGTTCTCATTCGGGGTGGAGTCGGATGGGTATGTCATCTTTAGCTCAACCCAGAAGTTCCATCTTATTGACTTGGAAAATAAGATAAAACATTGGAAGCTTCAATTTCTTTAGGGGTCCTGTGAAATTGGGGTATCGTCGCCAAGCCAACCAGAGGGCCATGCAATAAGAATAAGGGATTTCCTCATCTATGCAAGGTGCTCTACATAGCCATATTAGGAAAGCAATGTCGGTTATTCAGAACACTCACCCCGTGACTGTTTACCGAGTGCTAAACCTCACCATGAATGTCCCTCCCAACTTTGAAATGAAACAGTTGAGTGATGCTATTCGGTCGGCCAGCTTTTGCACTTCTTTAATATTTCAAAGAGAACACATAATTAAAAGCACCTTTAGCTTCTCCAGGTTTTCTTTTATTCCTTCATGTGATAGGAGATATCTCAAGAATTTTATGCTCGAAGCTCCAAATGTACATTTCAGTAGATTTAATTTCATATTATATTTTTTTAGCATTTGGAATATTTCTTTTAGATTGTTTAAATTTTGTTCAGCTGACTAACTTTTAACCAAGACATCATTGTTATAGACTTCAATATTTTTTCATATTTATTTAGCATCTATTACATTCATCGGGTGTTGGTTGGTGACCCAAATATTTTTTAGCCTAAAGGGCATTACAATATAATGATATAAACATTCACTTATAATGACAACGGTCGTCTCTGCATCGACTGAGTGCATATTTATTTGATGATAGCTAGGATAATATCCAGGAAACTCATTATTTAATGTTTGACTACAGGATCCACCAGGGCATTGATCCTCGACAGGTGGTAGCTATCTTTGGGGCAAACATAGTCTAAATTTTTGAAGTCTACACATATCCTTGATTTGTCGTTCGACTTCTACACCATGAATACAATAGAAATTCCTTGATGGGTATTGCACTTCCCAGATGTAGCCCTCCTCTTTGAGCTTTTGTACCTCCTTGTGAATTGGTTTGGTAGAAGTCACGACTGACATGCTAATCTTCGGCTTCATTAGCTGTGTGACTGAGTTGACATTGAGTCGGTGACATACTATGTGTATCAGGAGGCCTGACATCTCATCGGCTTACCAAACAAAAATATCTCAAATTTCTGGAGAGTTCTGATCAACAAATCTCTATGCTCTACATTAAAATTCTCCCTAATTAGAAAAAAAAATGACTAGGTTCATTGGTTTTAAGGACCCCCCTGCGCTCTCGTTGGTCCTAAATGTCCAATGTTTCTTGCTCCATACTACTGACCGCTCGGAGGAAGCATGTCAAAGACTACTCTAAATTGCTCAAAATGATCACTATTTTTCCGTTGCATGGAAAATTCACTTCCATGTGGTATGTGGATATCACTGCTTTGAATACATTGAGCGACAGTCAACTGAAAGTTGTGTTTTAGGTGGGTGGTGCGTCAACAACCAAGAATTCTTCCATGTGTGTATGTTACCTATCATCTTCTCCCCAGGTGATTAATAGCCTAATGATTCCACAGACCTACTTTCGTTCAGTCAAAAACCCATACAGTGGATGGGTCGGTGTAACTAGGTCGTCATCCTAAAGGTCCATTTTATCAAAGGCTGACTTAAACAAGATGTTCCGTGAACTACCTGTATCAATCAAAATGCTACCTACTTGATAGTTATTGATCATTGTTGTGACCACCGCGACAACATTATAAAGGTTCTCCTTTGGGGGCTAATCTGTGTCAGCAAAGGTAAGGGGTGATGAATCTTTGACTTTAGAGATAAAGTAGTCGCACATAGTTCCCCTTTTTGTAGCCTCTTATAGTTAGACCTCCTAACCGAATCTCCTCCAAGATTGCAGGTACTAATCTCATGATGTGTATGGTGTAGGCTCATACATGCTCATCTGAGTCATGCTTTATGTGGGCTTTCATCTAACTTTGTGTTTGTGCTTTGAGAGCCACATGCTCTCTTAACTTTCTTGCCCATATTAGTTATTTGACCAGGCACATAAGGTGTCTGCATTCCTCCGTTTCATGACCTTGGTCCTTTTGGTATTTATAGAAATAATTTGTTATGGAGGAAAGCTCTAGTTCTCATTGTAGGAGCCTTCTTAAAGTATTTTTTATCTTGAAAAGCTTCCACTAGCATCACCATTGAAACCCTTAGTTCAATGGGTTTCAACGTTCCTCGGTCGCCGGCCAATCGGTCTTTCAACTGACTCCTCCTTCATGATTTTTTGTTGGCCTCTATGTGACTACAAAACTCTTGAATCCTTTCATGTTTAGGGTGAGGGTCATCTTTTCCCTCCCATTGTCATCTCGTGAGCCCTTTTTTCTCCAATTGGCAGTTGGATTTTTTGCCCTTTAGATAAGGTGATTAGCATATTCCTCTACCATGATATGATATTTGTCCAATTCTAAATGTTTAGCAAAATTACCGAGTTTATGTAAACCAAGAAACTATTTAAATTATGCACTCATTAAGCCTTGAACTAGGGCAAATTTTACTATCGCAGGCTCCAGATTCATGTGCTTGAAGGCTTTCGCTCAGTCCCTACTTGACGTGCCACAGAGCGTCCGTGTTTGTGCGTCGCTTCTGGACGCTAAGAAATTGTGCTATAAAAATCTTCTTGAACTTACTGAAGGTAGTAATAATTCCTACCAAGAGCCCATTAAACCTCCTAAGGTTTGAATCCCTTAGGGTGGTATAAAACAATTGGCATTTCAACTTGTTGAAAACTTTGGGAAGGCATGTGGCCGACTTAAATGATGCAATATGATTGGTTAGATCACTCTAAACCTTGCAGGGTTCTAGGGATGAAATCTTGAACTTTTTGCGGCACTTAAAATTAAGGATTTGCCAGGAAAAAACATTCCCCAGTGGTTGTTAGACTTCTTTTTGTCTCCCTTGTGGTCTGGTGGTACTAGGATTCTTCAACTTGTTCAACCCTTGAGCCGTCTGATGGTCTTAGTGTTCAAGGGCTTGAGGATTTGTTCTGGAGGAGATTGTGATCTTCCCTTAGGTACAATGCATGTCAGTTTTGTCATTTTTCCAACCATCCGGTCTTTGAATTCTTGAATGTTTTGTAGCACAAATTCTTGGATGGACTCCATGTTTGATGTTTCTCCTAAGTGGATTTTATATCAGTGATGTGCTCCTTTTATTGTTGATAGAATGACTTCACATTCATTGCACATTTTAGGATGTTGAATCTAAAAATGTCATGTGGATCACACCTAAGGAATAAAGTTGGATGGACGAGAGGAATAAAGAGAAAAGTGAAGAGTGCGCAATGACACAAGTTCTCTTAGAATGAATTATATTGACGATGTACGCAAATAAACTATAAGGGAAGAAATTATGGGGTCTATTCCTTTTAAATAATCCACTATGAGTTGGTGATTGCACTTATAGGCTCTTACCTTAGAGGTTACATAATTTTCTGAGTTATAAGAGTCGTGTGCAGAAGGACTTGTTGCCTCGCGGTAGGGTGGGGTCATAATGGGTGGTAGTTGCTAGATCTTTGACACATCATCTTTGAAATGCGTAGTAGCATGATGTTTGAGATGATGCACTACTATGCAAGATGCTTTGTGACTCTGCGACATCAGTTGTTACTTTGCATGATGTTTCATCGCTCTACAATGCAACTCTTATCTCTGCACAGAGCTTTGCTACGAGTCAAGGGTAGTCAACAATGGTCAACAATGATCGACAGGTGGTGGTCATCGATGGTCAATGGCTGCAAAAGTGGGAGGTATTCATCTGATCTTAAGTGCAAAAATGATGTTGGACTTTAGCTCCTTGTTCTCATATCTTCTGTCTAATAAACTTAAGCGACTTTAAGCTTGTTGGGTTTGTCTTGTCGAGTTGCTTAACTATACGCTTGTCAGATTTGGAGTTCATTTCTTTTCCAATTAGGCACTGAAAGCTCAATAATGTGACTTAACACTTAATCCATGCTTGATTTGACTCGGATTATATACCAACTTTGGTGTCATTGGGTTTGTTTCGTCAAGCTGGTCAGTTTGACTATAAGTTTGCTGAAATTAGTGCTCTGCATGTTTTAATTAAAGTTTTAACATTTCTTCATCAACAATTATCTCCAGATTCATGTCACGCCTCGAGATTCGTACCAAGTGAACAAAATTTGTTGATGATGTTCCAAATATAATATTTTATACCAATTTTACATGATTTTAAATTTTATTTCTTAAAATCATTTTAAATATATTAAACTTAAGTGATTTTAGGCTCGATGAGTTTGTCTTGTCGAGATGCTTAACTATACACTTGTCAAATATGGAGTTCATTTGTTTTCCAATTTGGCACCGAAAGCTTAATAATGTGACTTAACACTTGATTCATGCTAGATTTGACTCGGATTATATACAAACTTTGGTATCATTGGGTTTGTTACGTCAAGCTGGCCAGTTTGACCATAAGTTTGCTGAAATCAAAGCTCTCGATAAATTTTAATAAAAGTTTTAACATTTCTTGCTCAACAAT
>NW_018164720.1:889246-891613 GCF_001263595.1 Phalaenopsis equestris | reverse complement strand
TTGGTGTCATTGGGTTTGTTTCGTCAAGCTGGCCAGTTTTACCATAAGTTTGTTGAAATCAAAGCTCTGGATAAATTTTAATTGAAGTTTTAACATTTCTTGCTCAACAATTATCTCGAGATTCATGTAACGCCTCGAGATTCATACCAAGTGATCAAAATTTGTTGATGATGTTCCAAATATAATATTTTATACCAATTTTACATGATTTTAAATTTTATTTCTTAAAATCATTTTAAATATATTAAACTTAAGTGATTTTAGGCTCGTTGAGTTTGTCTTGTCGAGATGCTTAACTATACACTTGTCAAATTTGGAGTTCATTTGTTTTCCAATTTGACACCGAAAGCTTAATAATGTGACTTAACACTTGATTCATGCTTGATTTGAATCAGATTATATACAAACTTTGGTGTCACTGGGTTTGTTTCGTCAAGCTGGCAAGTTTGACCATAAGTTTGCTGAAGTCAAAGCCCTGGATAAATTTTAATTGAATTTTTAACATTTCTTGCTCAACAATTATCTCGAGATTCATGGCACGCCTCAAGATTAATACCAAGTGATCAAAATTTGTTGATGATGTGCCAATTATAATATTTTATATTAATTTTACATAATTTTAAATTTTATTTTTTAAAATCATTTTAATTATATTAAACGAGTGATTTTAGGTTCGTTGAGTTTGTCTTGTCGAGATGCTTAACTATATGCTTGTCAGATTTGGAGTTCATTTGTTTTCCAATTTGACACCGAAAGCTTAATAATATGACTTAACACTTGATCCATGCTTGATTTGACTCGGATTATATACAAACTTTGGTATCATTGGGTTTGTTACGTCAAGCTGGCCAGTTTGTTATGTCAAGCTGGCCAATCAAAGCTCTCGATAAATTTTAATTAAAGTTTTAACATTTCTTGCTCAACAATAGTCTCGAGATTCATGTCACGCCTCGAGATTCATACCAAATGATCAAAATTTGTTGATGATGTTCCAAATATAATATTTTATACCAATTTTACATGATTTTAAATTTTATTTCTTAAAATCATTTTAAATATATTAAACTTAAGTGATTTTAGGCTCGATGAGTTTGTCTTGTCGAGATGCTTAACTATACACTTGTCAAATTTGGAGTTCATTTGTTTTCCAATTTGACACCGAAAGCTTAATAATGTGACTTAACACTTGATTCATGCTTGATTTGACTCGGATTATATACAAACTTTGGTATCATTGGGTTTGTTACGTCAAGCTGGCCAGTTTGACCATAAGTTTGCTGAAATCAAAGCTCTCGATAAATTTTAATTAAAGTTTTAACATTTCTTGCTCAACAATAGTCTCGAGATTCATGTCACGCCTCGAGATTCATACCAAATGATCAAAATTTGTTGATGATGTTCCAAATATAATATTTTATACCAATTTTACATGATTTTAAATTTTATTTCTTAAAATCATTTTAAATATATTAAACTTAAGTGATTTTAGGCTCGATGAGTTTGTCTTGTCGAGATGCTTAACTATACACTTGTCAAATATGGAGTTCATTTGTTTTCCAATTTGGCACCGAAAGCTTAATAATGTGACTTAACACTTGATTCATGCTTGATTTGAATCGGATTATATACAAACTTTGGTGTCACTGGGTTTGTTTCGTCAAGCTGGCAAGTTTGACCATAAGTTTGCTGAAGTCAAAGCTCTGGATAAATATAATATTTTATATCAATTTTACATGATTTTAAATTTTATTTTTTAAAATCATTTTAATTATATTAAACGAGTGATTTTAGGTTCGTTGAGTTTGTCTTGTCGAGATGCTTAACTATATGCTTGTCAGATTTGGAGTTCATTTGTTTTCCAATTAGTCACTGAAAGCTTAATAATGTGCTTAACACATGATCCATGCTCTATTTGACTCGGATTATATACAAACTTTGGTGTCATTGGGTTTGTTTCATCAAGCTGGCCAGTTTGACAATAAGTTTGTTGAAATCAGAGTTCTGGTAAATTTTAATTGAAGTTTTAACATTTATTGCTCAACAATTGTCTCGAGATTGATGTCACGCCTCGAGATTCATACCAAGTGATCAAAATTTATTGATGATGTGTTAAATATAACATTTTATATCAATTTTACATGATTTTAAATTTGATTTCTTAAAATCATTTTAATTATATTAAACTTGAGCGATTTTAGGCTCGTTGAGTTTGTCTTGTCGAGATGCTTAACTATACGCTTGTCAGATTTGGAGTTCATTTGTTTTCCAATTAGACATTGAAAACTTAATAATGTGACTTAACACTTGATTCATGCCTGATTTGACTCGAATTATATACAAACGTTGGAGTCATTGGGTTTTTTTCTT
>NW_018164720.1:887601-888826 GCF_001263595.1 Phalaenopsis equestris | reverse complement strand
CAGTTTGACTATAATTTTGCTTGCTTAAATCAGAGCTCTGGATAAATTTTAATTGAAGTTTTAACATTTATTGCTCAACAATTGTCTCGAAATTCATGTCACGCCTCGAGATTCGTACCAAGTGATCAAAATCTGTTGATGATGTGCCAAATATAATATTTTATATCAATTTTACATGATTTTAAATTTGATTTCTTAAAATCATTTTAATTATATTAAACTTGAGCAATTTTAGGCTCGTTAAGTTTGTCTTGTCGAGATGCTTAACTATACGCTTGTCAGATTTGGAGTTCATTTTTTTCCAATTAGATATTGAAAGCTTAATAATGTGACTTAACACTTGATTCATGCCTGATTTGACTCGAATTATATACAAACTTTGGTGTCATTGGGTTTGTTTCGTCAAGCTGGCCAGTTTGACTATAAGTTTGCTGAAATCAGAGCTCTGGATAAATTTTAATTGAAGTTTTAACATTTATTTCTCATCAATTATCTCGAGATTCATATCACGCCTCGAGATTCGTACCAAGTGTTCAAAAGCTGTTGATGATGTGCCAAATATAATATTTTATATCAATTTTACATGATTTCAAATTTTATTTCTTAAAATCATTTTAATTATATTAAACTTGAGCGATTTTAGGCTCGTTGAGTTTGTCTTGTCGAGATGCTTAACTATACGCTTGTCAAATTTGGAGTTCATTTGTTTTCCAATTAGACACTGAAAACTTAATAATGTGACATAACACTTGATCCGTGCTTGATTTGACTCGGATTATATACAAACTTTGGTGTCATTGGGTTTGTTTCGTTAAGCTGGCCAGTTTGGCTATAAGTTTGCTGAAATTAGAGCTCTGGATAAAATTTAATTGAAGTTTTAAAATTTATTGCTCAACAATTGTCTCGAGATTCATGTCACGCCTCGGGATTCGTACCAAGTGATCAAAATCTGTTGATGATGTGAAAATATAATATTTTATATCAATTTTACATGATTTTAAATTTATTTCTTAAAATCATTTTAATTATATTAAACTTGAGCGATTTTAAGGTCGTTGAGTTGTCTTGTCGAGATGCTTAACTATATGCTTGTCAGATTTGAAGTTCATTTGTTTTCCAATTAGGTATTGAAAGCTTAATAATGTGACTTAACACTTGATCCATGCTTGATTTAACTCGTATTATATACAAACTTTTGTGTCATTGGGTTTGTTTCGTCAAGCTG
>NW_018164720.1:878934-887150 GCF_001263595.1 Phalaenopsis equestris | reverse complement strand
GATTATATACAAACTTTGGTGTCATTGGGTTTGTTTCATCAAGCTGGCCAGTTTGACAATAAGTTTGTTGAAATCAGAGTTCTGGTAAATTTTAATTGAAGTTTTAACATTTATTTCTCATCAATTATCTCGAGATTCATATCACGCCTCGAGATTCGTACCAAGTGTTCAAAAGCTGTTGATGATGTGCCAAATATAATATTTTATATCAATTTTACATGATTTTAAATTTTATTTCTTAAAATCATTTTAATTATATTAAACTTGAGCGATTTTAGGCTCGTTGAGTTTGTCTTGTCGAGATGCTTAACTATACGCTTGTCAGATTTGGAGTTCATTTGTTTTCCAATTAGGCACTGAAAGCTTACTAATGTGACTTAACACTTGATTCATGCTTGATTTGACTCGGATTATATACAAACTTTGGTGTCATTGGGTTTGTTTAATCAAGCTGGCCAGTTTGACAATAAGTTTGCTGAAATCAGAGCTCTGGATAAATTTTAATTGAAGTTTTAACGTTTCTTGCTCAATAATTATCTCAATATTCATGTCAAGCCTCGAGATTCGTACAAAGTGATAAAATTTGTTGATGATATGCCAAATGTAATATTTCATATTATTTTTACATGATTTTAAATTTTATTTCTTAAAGTCATTTTAAGTATATTTGAGCCGAAACGAACTGAAATGAACAAATTAGTTTGAAACGAGTCAAAATCAAATAGATTACTAGAATGCAATTTTGAACACAAACTTATTTGTTCAAAATAAATTTCAAACGAGTCAAACTTAAATAAGTACTAGGCTCGTTGAAGCTCAATTCATCTACACTTCTACTCCTAATCTCTTTAGGTAGCGTGCTTAAAATTTTTATCCCAAAAAATAATAAAACCATAAAAGGTAGTGTGCTTAAAAAGTTATATATATATATATATATATATATATCATTTCTTATATTATAAATATAGAGTGCCCCACATTTAGAGGTTTTCTTCCATCACGGTAGGCGCGCACTAGATGGCACTAAATTATTAATTTTTGAAAAAAAAGTTCACTTTGATGTTCACCCATCCTATTTTAAATTTAAAAGGATAAAATTTTTATATAATAAAAATTTAAAAGACAAAATTTGTCCGCATAAGTTATAATTCTTTTAACAAGCAACAGCCTACATCGCATAAGTCAACGAGTTTCTCCATCATGCATTAAAATTAGGAGAACTTGCATCCATGACACTCGATCCTTATATATTTGTACATGTCTAAAACCTAACTTTTATAATTACCTCTAACACTAGTCTTTAACATTTTATCATATATGTCACTGTGACTAGGTCTTAAAAGTAGGGGTGTAAACGAGCCTCGTGTTCGGCTTGTTTATATTTCGAGCTCAGAAAATGTGTTTGTGTTCGACTTGTTTGCTTAACGAGCCGAACACGAGCCGTTCACGAACAAAGAGTCATTTTGACAACATAATCACGTAGCCAAAAGATGTTAAGGATTGGGGCATGATTTAAAACATCATTTGAATCTAATTTAATAATTTTTTTTTTATTTTCTTCATTGATACTTTTAATTGATTATAAATCTTTGTAGCCTTGTAGTCAATTAATTTTTTATAAAGTACTACTCATCAAATATATATATATATATATATATATATATATAATGAGCCGAACATGAACGGACAAATATTTATTCGTGTTGTTCGTGTTCGGCTCGTTAACGTAGCGAACGAGCCGAACATGAGCTTCTTAACAAGCCGAATACGAGTTGTTCGCGAACGAAGAGCCGTTTTGACAGCCCTACTTAAAAGTGAAATAAACCTTTGCACGAATAAATTTATGACATTAAAATGCCATAAATATAAATATCAAAATTTAGGAGTAAGATACGTGAATTTCCCTTGAAATTATTCTATCATAAAAGATGCACATGAGTATCAATAATCAATTTCATGAATAGTCAATTCAAAATTAATGTGATTAATTTGGGTTCATTAATGGACTTAAATTTTTAATAATTTTAATCATAGGTAAGATTATAAATTACAATAGAGTCAATTATAGTGTATTTTTTTAATAATTTTCTTAGTTTTGTGCAAAGATATTACCCCTGAGGTGTTCATGCCATTTTTAGGAAAGAGGTAGGTGGTATGGGGGTTTTGACTATCATGTCTCTTGTAAACCTTGATGGTAATATCGGGAGTCAATATCGGTGATAGTGCGTGTCAATATTATTGTTGATGCCATGCATTAATTTTGTTCATAATTGAGGGAGACAAGGTTGATGTTAATGATAGAAGTCGGACTTCTTGGCAATATTGTGCATTGACGTCGGAGTGGTTGGATGCATCAATAAAATGGTGCATTAGCATTGACATAAATAGCATATATCTTTCTTTTTTATCAAGGAAGGGCATGCATTACTTGTGTTGTCAATTATGTATGTATGTGTTGGTATTCTTGATGAATTTAAATTCAGTTATCTTGAGCTTGGTAGATTCTTTCCTCGAGACACATTTTGATGCTAATCATATAAGGTATGGGTTTTTTTAAAAAAAATTATTTTTGTGAAGCATTTTACTATCGTACACTAATATTTTCGACATAAATCTCAAAGCAATCAAATGGCTAAAGATAATGGCACAACGATCGAGACATTAAATTTAAGAGACATGGTACGAACTGGTCATCTGAAAGATCAAATAGAGTGATCAAGTCCACCCTTGGCGAATCTGGTCAGTGGACCTATCTACAGTCACAACCGTTGAACCTTCCTAAAGGTCGGTCGAACACAATCGGCCGACCGACCGCTCAAACCTCAGTAGAAACGACTTCTACGAGGCTTGATGCTTTGGTCGACCGAACTAGAACACATCAACCGACTAATTACCATCATAACTAACTTCAAATTGCAATATAAATTTGATATTAAATCGGCCAAACTGATTGCATAAAGGTTAGTTTCCATAAACGCTCTTTCTTGTCGGTAATTGACAGTTACTTCCAAAATCGCTCTCTTCCTTCTATAATTGTACAAGAAGACCTCCTATAATAGGGGGATTAACGAAGAATAATAAGGTCCCCGAGTTTCAGGAGTATTTTTCCGGCCTTTCTGCTGAGAATTTCCTAACGTCTTTCTTTTCTCTCTACTTCTTCTCTCGGCTCTAACTCTCGAGGTGTGTATTTCCAAAGGATAATTCTGGATTCAACTTCGTGAAAGATGGTGCGGTGAGCGTAGACATGTCTCAGATGAGTAGTGGAGTAAACTATGGAATAGAAGCCTTGCAGAGAGAAATAGTGTCCATAGAATTCAATAGAAAGACAGTGCAACGCGACATATATTAAGAGCTCGAAACATTTTGAGCACAAATAATGGACAACTTCGAGGCTCTTCAGGCGGTCATGATCCAGCAAAATGCCTAGCTTCCACTCATGGATGCAAAGTCTCAGAGAACTAGCCCTAGGAAGGCTCCCCTCGATAATCCGCTAGCAACCCACGGGTGGCTTGGTGATCAACCAACCGAAGGACCAGGGGATTCTGAACCTGCAGATAGTGCCACATCTACACCGGTGACTTAACATCAGGTGGATTAGGGGAGACGCTTGCTTGGCTGGCTATGAGCAACAATTTTTTGCAAAGAATCCCGAAAATCATACCTTCAGCAAAGCTTAAATTTCTCACTTTGATCCTTATAAAGGGAAGAGTGACCCATCGATCTCTTAGTTTCTTTTTGGTCAACAATAAGAGTCTTGTAGATCGACAATGCCATGAAGCGTCTGTTGTTTCTAACCACACTGAAAGAAGCCACGTTGTGATGGCTTAGAAGCCTGTTAGATGGGATCATCCCGTCCTTCTTTGAATTCCAGAAGCTATTCTTGACACACATTGCTAATGTGAAAAAAAGAGGAAAGATATAGAGATCTTGCTCCAGATCAAGCAAGGGGAGAATGAAAGCATGTGGGCTTACATCGTGTTCAATCAAAGCATGGGGAGAATGAAGGATATAGAGACCCTTCTTCTAGAAGGAAATGCTAGAGGTAAAGAATTTAGAGCCTCTAATCGCTTGGATAGCTCTAAATTAAGGGATTCACAGAAAGCAATTCAGGTATGGCCCGAACCTACTCAAGTCAAGGACCTTCGCAGAGATCTTGGAATTAATAAATGACCACATTGCTGTCAACGAAGACCTCAAGGAGTCCTAGAGAAACTAAACAAAAAACCAACCGACCACTAGTCACATAAGCGAATGGGTTGGGATGACGATAGAAGAACAAAAGGAGATTGAGCCCCTGGCGCTAGACAGACCAATAATCCTCAACCTCAGGATGACCGAAAGGGTGACCAAAACAGCAAGGATCAGTGATACTATCCTAACCAAAATTCAGCTCGGTACTATGAGCAATCACATGTATATCGAGAAATGCAAGGGTTGACACCCCTGAATGTGTCAATGGTTGAGCCACTTCAAGCCATTTAAAATAAGGACTATTTCAAGAGGGCCCCCCAACTTATGGTAACAAAAGAATTATGAAATCCAAAAAAAATATTGCATATACCATAGAGACCATGGACACAACATAGAGGAATGTCTTCATCTTCAAAATTTAGTGTAGAATATCATTAGGGCTGGAAATTTGAAGGTGTTCTTCACTATTAGAGTGCACACATAGTGGCAGGGTAAGGCCCCAATAGAGGAACTCGGGGACAGACTAGTGCGAGCGAATGAAATCTTCCTGGATGGAATTATCCCGGCTATCTTCAATGGAGATGGAGGGTTGGCTCGACCGTCTAGCTTAAGAAGACTTAGATCAGGGAAGATATTTTTCGTCACCTCCTACACTTGTACTCACCCTCCAATTATTTTTACAAATTAGATCTCCTCCCAAAGGGAAACACATACAACGAAGCGATTGTCATTATGTCATTCATAAACAATTATCACGATTGGAGCATCCTTGTCGACACCAGTAGTTCACTCAGCATTCTGTTCAAAATGGTGTTCGACAAAATGGACTCAAGGCTAATTGATTAACAACATCGGTCTGTCCACTATTTAGATTCTCGGGTGAGCGAACAGAGACTCTGGGGAGATCACTCTAGTCATCTCGTAGGGAGAGAAAAAAAATAGTTCACCAATAAGGAGAATTTTTTTTGTGGTGGAATCCTTTATGATGTACAATGTCATCTTTAGCTAGCTGTTACTGAACAACTATCTGACATTAGCTTAAACATACCATGCGGCCCTGAAACTTCTTGGGGATGGGAGATAATCACTATTTGCGGAAACCTAGAACAATCCAAGAGCTTTTACATGTAACCAGTCACCAGCATCGACCGCAGATCACTAGACATTAAGATACAGAGGGAAGTAGGTCTCAAGAGCAGTGAGGTCATGCTCAGATGGCCTACCTTCATTGAGGGAGAACTTGGTAAGTTTTTTGTAATTAGTGAAAGTTTTGATGCATAATACAGAAACCCACTGATCGACATCCCTCGCCGACATCAAGATGTGTTCTCTTGGATAGCCGTGTAGATGGCCAGAGTTGCAATCGATGTCGCTTGCCATCGGCTCAACATCATGTCATTTTCTCGATCTGTGTAGCAAAAGATTTGATTGACCACGAGAGTTCTGACCAATCCAATAGCGACAAAAGTCCCGAAGTTAAAGGAGTTAGGCTACATTCGGGAAGAACAAAATCAGAATTGGCTCTTGAATGTAGTAATCGTTTGAAAGCCTAACAACAAATGGAGGATGGGTGTCGAATTCACCAACCTAAATGTTGCTTGCCCATAGATACCTACCCCTTACCAAGAATTGACACATTGATGGAAACCACAGTCGGATACTCATCACAAAGTATCATCAACTCCTTCTCTGACTCCCATTAGATAAGAATGCATCCGACTGATGTAAAAATGACATCTTTCATTACCATGCAAAGAATTTTTTATTTTAATGTAATGCCCTTTGGGCTAAAGAATGTCTGTGCGACCTATCAGTGCCTCATAAATGTATTATTTTTGAATAAAAAATGAAAGGGCATTGAAGTATAGGTGAATGATGTCTGTGTAAAAATCAAGTCAGTTAAACAACACATGGAAGACTTAATGAAAACTTTTGAAACTAAAAAAAAATTGACATGAGACTAAATCCTTCGAAATGCACTTGTAGAGCATCGACCGACAAGTTCTTGGGTTTCTTGTTGACTTCTGAAGGAATAAGGGCTACTATAAAAAAAGCATACAAGAAACCCTAGAAATGTCATCCCCTCAAAGCACCAAAGAAATACAAAGACTAAATGGCATAATCGTGGGACCGTCAGTCAATTTTTTGGGAAAAATACATCTTATTTAATATGTATAAATTTTGGCTTTGAAAATAACATTTTGATTTCAAAGGATGAGATCAAATAAATCTCCTTCATGTAATAATTTAGATAGTAGAGCACGATACCACAGATAACACACCATTCTGAGAGATGAGAATATTAGTTGTTTGTAGTCTCAACCATTTAAACTAAGGAATTCATGACGTCCATTTGGATAAGAATTTTGTGAATGATAATTCCCTTTCCTAATATAAATATTAGATAGAGTTTATATTACATTGGTTTCTAATTTCTTATAAGTGCAAGCCCCTATAGTTAATTATATATTGAATAACTAAGATCAATTAAGAAAACTCTTAATAATGATCAAAGATTTCATCTTCAAGAATTCGAAGTCGAGCGGTCATGATTGGTCATAGGAAAATCAAGTAGGGATGGCTTAAGTAGGAACAATTATTTTGGAGACCAAAGAAGTGAGAGGTAGGGGATGTCATAAATTTTGAGGCGAGTAAAATATAAGTTTTATCAGAATAGATATTATATTATGTGTTCACACATTTTTTGTAAATTAGATAGTTGGTGAGTCAGTCACACTATTGTGCTAGAGCTACCAGCAACCCATGAGAGCAAGGGCAACTCTTTATTGAAAGTTAGAGGAAAGTAATACTAATCCTGCACCCTCACGAAGTTATCGGTCTCAGAAGATAGAATACTTCGCCATTATCATACATACTTAGATGTCTTTTTCATCATTATCCGTGCCACCATAACCTACCACTGACATCAATCTCAATGATCCACATGTGGCTATTTAGAATATCCCCAATGGCCATAAGGCTTTAAGTGTAATGTTCAAATTAATGTTTGGCTATCTAGAAAATAATTGACGGCTAAGGATGCAATGCCAAATCCATGACTTTATTTATAAATCACACTAGGCACAAAACTCATACGGAAGTAAATTGTTCAATTAATTCTTGATTTTGATGTCACTAATTGTTTAATAATTTCTATGTCCTTACCGTAGCTGTCACTATCAAGGAGAAGGAAAACTCTTGGAACAAATATATACACACCAATATTGTCGGCACAAATCTCAAAGCAATCAGCCATCTAAAGCTAATGGCAAACGATCGAGGCATTAAATTCAAGAGATGTGATCTAAAATAGTCATCTGAAAGATCTAAATGATTGATCAAGTCCACCTGCGACAAATCTGGTCGGTGGGCCTATCTACAATCCCAACTAGTGAAGCTTCTTAAAGGCATGTCGAACACAACCGCCTACTAACTTGTCATATCTCAGTAGAAACAACTTCCATGAGGCCCGACGCTTTGGACGACTGAACTGAAACATGTCGATCGGCTGAATACCATCATATCTGAATTAATATAAATTTAGTATTAAATCAGCACATTGATCGTGTTAAGAGAGGTTTCTCTAATCGCCCTCTCCTTTCGATAATTGAGGGCTATTTCCATAATCATTCTCTTTCTTCTGTAAATACATAAAAAGACCTTTTATAAATAGGAGGCTTGACCATGAATAAAAGGGCCCTCGGGTCTGAGGACTTTTCTCCTGGACCCTTAGTTGAGAATTTCCTAACATCTTTCTTCTTTCACTCTCGAGGTGTGTATTTCCATAGAACAATTCCGGATTCAACAACTATAATTAGAGTGCTTAGCTTAGGCTTATTTGAACTTCAATCATAATACTTTTAGACATTGGGTTCCTCTTATCAAAATAGACATTTCGAGTATGAGTATTTTAAATTGGATTTCCTACGATTATGCATTTAATTTTAAAATTTACAAATTCAAAAATTATAAATATCTATGTTTGATTGGATGGATTATAGTGATTATATATATATATATATATA
>NW_018164720.1:876440-877778 GCF_001263595.1 Phalaenopsis equestris | reverse complement strand
TCTCTCTCTCTCTCTCTCTCTCTCTCTCTCTATATATATATATATATATATATATATAATATTGCATTTGTGTGTGTGTGTATTAATCATAAGAATGTATGAAAAATATTTAGGCAGACCAAATCCAATCAAACTTCTAGCCTCTCTTACAAGCTTAGGGCTCCTTCCTAGCGCCCCTAGGTAAGCATGGCCGGCTAAGTCCTCTTTTTTCAATTTTAAGATAACTCTGATTAAACCCTAGCACAAACTATATAGATGTAAATTCAGTGGCAAGTTCACCTTGGAACATGGGGAGCCCAATTTAAATTCAAGCCTGGGTAGGTTCAATCCACAGTGTCCTATAAGACTTTTACAAAATCAAACATCAAAATAAAATGAAACCAAAGGCTATAATTAAACATAAAGCAAAAACATATATGAAATTAGAACTAACCTAAAGTTGAATTAAACTTAGAAATAAAATTAAACATAAACCTAAATTAGAGCTAAAAAATAATTGAATTAAGTTAAACCCAAGGCCAAATTAATTCTAAAATGCAAGTAGGTTTAGTCTAAATTCAAAGCCAAATTTGAACTAAAACAAAAGGTATAATTAGCCTTAACATAAATCAAAATAAAATTTAAATTAAACATCAAACATAATTCACCATAAATCTAAATCCAAACTAAAAATTAATTTTATAGTTAAACAAAAATCTGAACCAAAGATAAACATAAAACAATCTAAACCAAAATCAAATTAAATTTAAATCCCAAGTCAAACTTAAATTAAATTCTAAGCCAAGCCCAACTAGAGCCAATTGGAGTGAATCCAAGTTAGCCCCAGGGGCAACCATATGAGCCATCTTGCATTCAAGCCCAAGCTAAATTGGCCTACCAAAGGTATAATTCCTGGACTAGGGATCACTCCACACCCAAGCCAACCAACTGAGCCCATTCAAGTGCACTTGAGTTTGCACAAAAGGCTAACCCAAGAGCACCTAGTGCTCAACTAGCCAAAATGACGAGCTCTCAATCCTATCATTGAGTGAATTGTTAGATAGGTCCAACGAGCTGTCGTGGGCCCTGTGCAAACTAATAAGCTTTTTGATGACGCATCTTAATATTATGCTGATCTAGCGTCTATGTGAATCTGATTCAAATTCACCCCATTTGTGTGGGTTGACAAATCTAACCCGACCTGCTAATTTTTTTTTTGTACACAACTAATTTATTGAAGTTTAACCCAAACTTAACAGTACAATCTCTTTTTTTAAAATTCATTCAAACAGTTCTAAATTATTTTAAATATATTATATTTCTTTTATAATACCATTTTCTTTCCAATAAATCCCCCCC
>NW_018164720.1:864440-876426 GCF_001263595.1 Phalaenopsis equestris | reverse complement strand
CCAATTCATTATTTATATTCCTTTTAAATAGACTATGCTTCAATTATTATATAAATTGAGAAAATTTCCGACGAAGCTTGTTAATTATTGAAGGTTTAAATAAATCAATTCATTGGAAACATTACTTATTCTATGTACCTAATCACCATCTTCTCATTCTATAAACAATGCATTTCTATTGAAAAAAATTGATATGCAACCATAACGGATACAATCACGCATTTTCAAATATGACTCATTAGTTATTTATCATTTTATTGTTTTATTGTGATCATATATATATATATATATAAATTTAATAATGTTATGGGTAATAAATGCTATGTATACCAAAGTTTTAATAGTGTGGTGGTTTCTTATTTATTTAAAGCAATAGGCAAGATACAACTTTATATTAATTCCACCAAAAACAGCTTATTTGGCCTTCTAACGTCCACATCGATTGTTCTTCTTTGATTATTAGATTATTACTCGCGACAAAAATAGGATTAAATGTTTGAAACAAGAAGAACCAAAGTCCATATTTTTTTGTTGGATTATTAGTTTACTTTGGGTGCAAAATAAGAACTTTGGGCAATTGGACATATAATTTCCTTAAAAATTTGGTTTTATACGTATGCATTAATTATTTGTTTGGTTGTGTTTAAATATGTTGAAACATTTTTTTGTGTTTATTATGTTATATTTTACATGGATTAAAATATGTGGGCAACAACAAATGGTGGTGATGCCCGTTGTTGGTGGTGGGTGGCAACGATGGATGGTGAATATGAAGTACAAAGTCGATGTCGCAAATTAGAGTTTTCTTGTCCTAACTGCTACTCAGAACTACCATACAAACATATCGTCTTTTGCTTACGTGATCTTTCACATGTCTTTTACGCTTACTTTTAAATTTATGGTCTGTTTAGGGCATCTGCAGCTTATGAAATAATCTGCTGATAAGTTAGGTGTTGTGGCTATTACAAATTTATAATTTTTTTTTAAAAAACCAGACTGCTGCTAGTAAGTTGTCACCGCACCTATCTAGGAGCGGCGTGAAAACGTTATTTTCAGCATTTTCAAAACGCATAAGCTGTCAAAACGCAGTTTAAAACGTTACCGCACCAAATAAACTACCCCAACATCACAAATCTTTCCTATCGCATCGTAAAATCACTATTATAACTTTTAAAAAGTGAAATACACTTTTTAAAGCATAGCACACATTTAAAAACCTGAAATTTAAATGTAAATATGCAAATGCATTGGAATTAAGTGGTATGAATGTACATCTTTCTTTGAAAAAAAAAATAAAGTAAAATGAATACAAAAAGTTAATAAATCAAGGGAGCAATAAAGTCCACCTTTTATTAATTTTCTTAAATTCATTTTATAACCGATGTGCCTACGCCTACTTCCTAATAATTTATACACGAATGATAAAACTTGCCTTTAAAAATGTTTGCATGCAGCCGCAAAGTAAGGGGGAAGCAGCAGGTGGCCTCAGCTCACCTCAATTATGATAAAAAGTTCATATTTTTATTCCACTGAATGGGCAGATAAACTTGAATATTGGCAACTTGTACATCTGATTGAATTCAGTTGGATCCATGCCTTGTGAGTTGAATTTGAGGGGTTACTAAGTCAAATTTCGGTTAATTTTGACAGAATTTAAGTGCTCGCAAGCCACCTCATTTAAAAGAAGCCGTTAAGTACAAAATATACATGAAAATAAGCTAAAATTCATAAGTTTGAATATGAATGCATGTAAAATATTTGGAATTATTTTCTTATATCAAATGTTTTATTATTATTTGGCTTTTGCCTAAATGAAGTGCTCCTAAATCTCAGTTTGCATAACCACTTCAACTACAATGCATTAAATAATCCATTAAAAGCATGAGAAATGGTTTTAAAAGTCAACATGAAGAGGAGAAACAAAAAATTAGGATATTTAAATTCTTTCTATCATTTGAGCTTATTCTTTTTTTTTTTTTTTAATATTATTGACATTGTTTAAGAATGGTTGAAATAACAACCTTTTGTGCATATCAAAATACGACCATGTACTTAAACCAGACTTTTTCAATAGTATGATGTAAAGAATCAACTGGCCTTATGTGTTTTGAAGGCCAATATCAGCAAATCAAATCAAACCTATTTGTTGAAGTGGTCGAGCTGAGCCCACCTGTCAATATGTCAAGTTTAGCTCAGCTACTGTAGTTGTCAAGTTGAGCCCACTTGCTGAAGTGGTTGAACAAGTTAGTGGCAACGAGCTATTGGAAAAAAACCATCGTTGTTTCAAAGTGCATGCTTTAATCCTTATGGCGCTGCCTGGCACTTGCACTGCGTTATTTTCACCAAGACAAGCGCAACACTGTACGAAGTGTAATTTCATATTTATTTTCTCACATTTATAAATAGAAGGTCAGAGGGCCTCTTGGGACATTCCGGGAAAAATCTAAAAAAAATTACCTCACAACCAATAAGCTTCTCTCTCTCTCTCTCTCTCTCTCTCTCTCTCTCATCCCCTCCCTCCCGCCTACTACCAAGAAATAGATAAACTTTCTTTGAGACAATCCTGGTTGCCTAGGGATCCCGAGAGAACATAAAGTGAGAAACATGAGCTTTAGCAATACATTCATCATCCTTTTGCATGCATTCCTCCTAAAAGTAAGATCTCTATTGAGTTGTATAAACTTATAAGAATACGGCGTCCTTCTCCCTAAAATGATTCAATGACTGAAAAGGTGGGGTGAGGTGAAATTCATACCCAAACGTTGTAAGAAGATCTTTCCAACATAGGAAAGAACAAAGAAAAAAGTTGGATTACCCCATAGAGTCTGTGACGTGACATGTCAAAGAGATGAGGGAAGAAGCCCTAAAAGCTATACAAGCTTTAGGACAAGAAAGCTCTAGATCCCTTTCCAAGGATTAGCCTAGAACGCATACGAGATCATCAGAGCAATGATTTGCATATGAGAAGCATCAAGAGCAAAAACTTCCAAGAGCAGCACTGCCAAGAGCAGCACTTGACAAGCACTTGGTTCGAGACAGGAACAAAAAGAAGAAGAAGAAGAAAGGGGTGAATCTTCAATTCCAGAGCGAGAACCTTCTGAGTCCTTAGACAAATAAGTTAGAAGGATAAGAATAAGAAGACAAAGACTGTTGAAGAACACATTATTAAGAGAGATTGCAAAAGCCAAGGCATCAAGGAAGTTTGAGATTACTTCTTTACAATCGTATAAAGGAAAGTCAGATCCTACTGACCTTGTGTCTTCTTTTGAATTAGTTATATGTCTGTTAAGGGTAAATGATGCCTTAACTTGTCATTTATTATTTATGATGTTAATGAATCAGACTTACACTGGTTCAGTAACTTACCTTCTAGAGTCATCACCTCCATCAAAGAGTTCAAGTGCATGTTCATAGTCTAGTTTGCTAGCATGTAAAAGTCATCAAAGAAATCGATGGCTCTTTGGAAGATTCGTCAGGGCACCATGGAAAGCCACATAAGCTTCATCACACATTTCCAATGAGAGATGTTGAACAATCAAAATATGGAACTTAATGTTGCTCACATAGCCTTCGCACAAGGCCTACGTCAAGGTCTATTAAGGTATACACTTGGCTTACGAAAGCCATGAACTTTGGTCAACCTCTTGGAACTGACAAACAACCATATTTTTGCTAGAGAATATAAATTCAACTTGGCTCTTCCATACCATATAAGACCAAAAGAAAATTTTAAAACTATTCCCGCGGAGACACCACGAACCCAAGGAATAGCTTTGGTAGGAAGAACTTCCAGAACGCCCTTTACAAGTGCTTTTGGCAACATAAGCGTAAAGATAGATAGAAGACTAGTTGTTAGGTGACATATCAGGAGATATGTGTTGACCTCAATTTTTTTTGTCACAGTTAACCCACTTGGACATGTGCACCATGACCTTTTGGTCTAAAGGCAACCATGTCAAAATCTAGTCTGGCGTGATCACACCTGGCCTAGGTGTGGTCAAGTCCTAAAGAAGCACGATGTGAACATAGCTAGCCTAAGCATGATCACACTAGGGTATTCCAGAGCATGAGCAGGTCTGACATCAGTGTGGTTAGTTCCCATGCTACACTAGCAACACTTCAGCTCCACCCTGTCGCCACGCTGTGCCCTGCTTCCATGCAGAGTTAACACCATTAGAAATCGTCAGGAATCCTTGGAATGATTTGAATTATCGGTCCAAGGCGAATGGATGGTGCAATCTTGGCTTCCTTGCCCATCAATAAGTAGTCTTTCTATTGTTCTAGGAATTGAACTTATGTTTCCACATAGACTTCGAGTACTCTAAGCAAAGGAAGAAGGAAGAGAAACTCCTTTGGCGAGTCTTTTACTCTGGTTTGTCTTCTCTCTGGTAGGTCCTCTCTTCCCTCCTCTTTTATTTAAGTTTAATTATTTTATTTTAAGTTAAGTTTAGGCTAGCCTAACCCAACTTAATAGTTTTGGATTAGGCTTGGGTTTGGGTTTGGGTTTAGCCTAGGTCGACCCGAAACCTATTTAACCTTAATCCAAATTATAGTCAAGTTTAACCCGACCAAGCCCTGATATGACCAGAACCTAAACTGCCCTCACCCAAACCTAACTCGACCTGACCCAAACCTAACCTGACTTGATCCAAACCAAATTAGACCTTACCCGAACCTAACTCGACTAGACCCAGATCCAACCTAGGTCTAACCGAGTTCAATCTAGGTCCAACTTAGGTCAGCCCAGATCCAACCCATATCCAACCCAAGTCTAACCCGGGTCAACCCATGTCAACTCAAGCCCAGCCTTGTTCAACTTAGGTCTAACACAAGTAAACTCAAGTCAATTGAAGTCCAACTGAAGTCAAACCATTTCCAAACCAGGTCAACCCAGATCCAACTCATGTCTAACCTAGGTCCATCCCGGATCAACTCAGATTCAACCAAGGTATAACCTAGTCCAACCAGGTCCAACCGATGTCTGAACCAGCTGACCACTTTTTATCATACCTCAAGTGAATTTTTTAGTTAATTTGAGTTGGAACCCTAACTTACCCAGCTCAACCTTAACCCAAGTCTAATCCTGGCAAGAAATATGTTATTTCATATTTGATTTTCTTGCCTAGTTTTGTGTTTTATATTCCAGGTGTAGTCTTTAAAAATACAAAATAAAAATAACAGAAAAATACATAAAATAGAAAGAAGGATGAAAACATCTCATAAGATAGTTTTCTCTACAAACATCAAAATCAATTCTTAAATAGAATGAAACTCAAAGTCTTAGAAAAAAAATTGTTTTCTCACCACGACTGACAAACGTACGAATTAAAACAAAACATGAATTAAATTTTGAACTTCAAATAACATTTAAAATAAACCAAGATAAAGAACAAAAATAAAACCTACATAGATCTAACATGAACTTTGGGTTAACTAACTTAGCACCAAAGTGGGGATCGTACACTTACCTCAGGCTAGTTTGTGTATAGAAACCTAGGTTAGTTTAATAGGTGCCCAAGTTAGTGCTAAGGGCTAGGACATACAAAACTAATAAGCCTATTCTCTGAGAATAGAGAGAATACCTTAGGATGTTGAAACCCATGGTTACTGACGAAGGTATTTCAGACAACCTCAAAACTAAAACTCCTCTATGCTACAACATTCAAACGGATTCCTAGTTATGAGCTTGGTTATAGTTGACAAATACCATTGTCTCCAAGATGACGGAAAGCCACATACATCCTGACCAAGTACATTATTCTTAAGATCTAGGCTAGTCCACTCTTTAGAATTCCTTGTAGAGTCTAGAGTGTTTTCATTCTAAAACTGCTTCTTACTAGACTTTGTTCTAAACAAATTCTAATCACTTTAGTCAGTCAAATCAAGTTTACCTAAGTTAACTTTTGACTCCATCTGACCAATTAAAATTCAACATCAAATCTTTCTGAATTCTTCAACCAACACTTTTAGGCCATTTCAATCAGATGGTTCATTCCCTACATTTGAGCATTTCCATGAAATATTTTCATCAAATTACAAGCCCTATTTTTTTGAACATAATTTGGATCATTTCCTTATCTCCAACACCTTAATTGTTGAAGCCTGACGATTGATGATTTGACTTATTACATTAATTGAGAGTTTTCCTTAGGGTTCTTGGCTTTATAGATGCAATTAACTACGAGGGTTTGCCTTTGTAGAGAATGAGACCCCGTAATTAAGATAAATTTTATATTACACTCGCAAGGAAAGAGAAAAAGCCTGGTTTTGTAAATTGACAAAGATTTTCATCATCCATGTGGTCAGGCCCATTCTTAAGATAATATTTTCTTTCTTCAGAAGAATATGTTATTCTTCAAAATATTGTGCCCAGTCATCTAGATAGAAGTCCTCCCAAAAGTTCTATGGTGCGTGGTGGCACACAAAAATCCCCCACCAAGGCTTTTTTTCTGGCGACTCTACTGAGAACTCATTCTTCTCTTCATCTTTTGTAATGAGTTAAATTATTCATTCTTCTATTAGATTTTATATGAGTCCATCAAACTTACTTGATCACTTGGGCCTGTCACATATCTTTAATTCATATGTTCCTGGCCACTCATTTAAACTCCTTTTAATCAGTAGTTTGAGGACATGCTCCATCATCAATTATCTTCACTGAGATTTTTTTTAAAATTAAACTCCTTTTTTTTAGTCATTCTTAGCTACTCATGGATCCTGAAAAAATATAGAGTGAGAAACACAATATCTTGCAATACCTCTATTATATTCTTCCAGACCTTCTTCCGAAGAATAATATTTTTATCGGGTTATATGAACTCACGAACAATACGACACCCTACGTCCTAAAAGGATTCAAAATTATTTATGAAAAAAAATGTATTTAAGAAATATATGAAAGTATTAATAATAAATTAAATGTCCTCCAGAATTTTTTTATAAAATCTTCTAACATAATTTCTATAACTATATGACTAAATAATTTAATTATCTTATTTTCATAAATTAAATAAATGTCAGCAGGACTTATTTGAGATGATTTTATTTTTTGTATTTATTTTATTTTTACTTTTTGTATTTTTTCCTTTAGGAATATATTTATTTGATATATATATATATATATATATTGTTATATAGTTCTTTTTTTTATTTTTAAAATATTTATTTATTTATTTATTTATTTATTTATTTTGTTTTCAAAAATAAATTAACTTATTTTTTGAAATATTTAAACTAATATTTATATATTTTAAGTGTTTTTAAAAAACAACCGTAACCTAAAAAAAGGAAAATATATGCAAAATAAAATTTAAAAAAAAAAGTAAAATTAATCCTAACTACCCTTTAATTACAAATAACTGTGCATGACAAAAGAAAATAACTCCAGCCATAAAAGTGGGGCTATCAAGCTTAGGCGGAAAGCTCGCCGGAGATTTGGCCGGAGTCGGCGCCGACAATGGCATAGAAGCCACCACCGAACTAAGTTTTATAAATGTGCTACACATTCTGATTCATATACATATCCAAAATTTGTACTTTCATAATTACATGTATATCACTGACATATTATTTAAATAGATTAATACTCGAAAGTAATTATTCTATATATAAGTTAAGATCTAACAGAAAAATAATCTATAAGCTTTATCGAATGTAAGAGACGTGTAAGAATGCTTGGGTTAACCCATGAAGATTGTGTATGTCTATTTGGGCAAAGTGTTATATTAATGGAGAGTCTATATTATAAAATGTGTTATTTTATAGAAGGAAAGATGTTGAGGGTGGGCAACTAAGGGTGGAGAATTAAGACACTTCAGCCCTTCTTAAAAATACCATTGTCATTAATTTTTAAAAGTGAATTATACATTTTTATAGAGGAATTACTTTCCAACAAGGATTACCATAATCATTTAGGCATGAGGATCTAACACTTAACAAATTGCTAAGAATAGTCCAAACATGCAAAGGGAATAAATTGATACTTATTCTTGGAGAAATGAACAAAAGAAGACAAATAGTAAAATTCCACAAGCAAAAGTCAATGAATAGTTCAATCTTTAATACATAGATTGTGTTTGTATGTATCTATGTATATATAGGGAAGAAAATCGTAGTGCCTAGCCCAATTAAAATAATTCACTATGTGATTCTAAGTATATATGTATATTCTCCTCCTGAATTAGTGAAGATAAAATTATAGAGTTGATAATCACATATGTACAAAAATAGTTCAGTGATAATAATTGCAATCGAACAGCAATAAATGTAATTCTTGACGATAATAACGATAACGGGCCACAAAGACCATAGTTGATTGCTACTAAGGCAGTAGTGTACCACAAATGTTGTTAACAGGGGCTATAATTGCATCGACTTGACGTAAAGGATATAGTTGAAAGTTGTGGTAGTAGTTGGTCACAATGGCTGTAATGGAATACTATAATGACAATAGTTGACATGTAGGTTATAGTGGAGGGCTATAATAGTAACTGGATACATATGTCGTAATGAGTAGTAGTAATTGGCCATTTAGGTCGTAGTGGAGAGCTGTAATAACACGATTTGATCACAAAGTCATAGTTGGGGCTAAACCAATTGGTGGTCATTGCAACCCTTTTCTTGGGTTAGCTATTATATCGGAGACATCACTCGTCGATATATGATGTAAGGAGGTGACTTTAGAAGCCCAGAGAAAGTCATCATATTATGAGTAAAACAATTATAAGCAGTTGTCACTGAATGTTGTCACCATATCAAAGATCCGACATTGTTCATTACCCATATTTGAAATGCTTCATTACACCATATTCAGAGTGCATCGTTATATCATATTCAGGGTACGTTGTTATATCGTATTCAGGGTACATTGTTACACCATATTAAGGTGCTTAGCTAAAATGTATTTAGGGTGTGTCACTAAACCATATTCATGGTGCGTCTTTACATCGTATTTAGGGTATGTCGTTACACCGTATCCATGGTGTATCACTACACTATATTTAGAAGATGTCATTATATCGTATTTAGGGACTTTGCTAGATTGCATTCAGGGTATTTCATAACACTATGTTGAATGTATTTTGTTACACTATATTCAAAACACGACGCTAGACGCGTTTGAGGTATTTCACTCCATCGCATTTGGGGTGCTTGGTTACACCACAACATTCACTAATGGCAACGAGCTGAGGGTAGCTGACAATTGTCTTTGATGGGTGGTGGTTGACAGTAGGTGACGAATACGAAGGCCAGAAGGAATCGTCAGGTCTTCAGTCCAGAATGACTGTAGAATTCCACTTCTTCCCCTTTTCCCTCTCTAGTGAAGAGAGGGTGTTTATTTATAGACTATGCGGGAGGGGCATTATCGTCATTCAATAAATAACTCTCGTAACCATTCGATCGAATAACCCACTTGATTCCCCTTGATAATAGAAAATATGTTGATGATTTGAGAGTCTTAATGATCTCAAAATTGGGTGATCGATCTTTGACTTATTGAATTCCTCTTGTCGAAATGCTCGATTTGACTATAGGTACATCCATTTTGATGTTTATTTGATTCTCCAATTAACTAACCAAAACCTCCGAATATGATTTAACAGTTTGATACAAACTTAATTTGACTCGAATTGAATCAATTTTGGTTTTATTAGGGCCCGTCTTGCCAAGTCAGTAAGTTTGGCAAAAAGTTCGTTGAAATCAAAGTTTTGAATGATTTTTAATTTGAATCTAAACATTTCTTGCTTAAATTTATCTCGAGATTCATATCGAATATCTTGAGATTCATGTTAAATGATAAGATTAATTTATTAATGACACGTCAATTTTGATATTCTTTAAAGATTAACCAAACCAATAAATACATAAAATTTTCAACGGCATGTAAATCCCCTCCAGAAACTTATTTGCGGTATGACATTATGTTACCTTTTTTTATAATATTCCCGTCTTGAGAAACAACTAACTGCCAAGCCCTGAAACGGCTTGCCCCGGTTTACAATAACTTGTAATAAATACCAAAAAATGGGAATTGTCTGCACTCCACACTAAACCCTATAAATACCATAACCGGGGAGTCATTAATCCCTCCGCCCGGCTTCTCTCGAGTCGACGCCGAGCATCTGATCTTCTCGGTAGAGAAGATGACAAAAATTTACCCTAATTTGTCGCTCCCCAAATCTCCTGCGTCCTCCATTTCCATCTCCGCCGGAGAGGAGCCGGCCGTCCTTACGGTATGGCGGAAGTCTCTTCTATTCAACTGCAGCGGCTTCACTGTCTACGATTCCACGGGTAACCTCCTCTACCGCGTCGACAACTATTCCTTATCCAGCCTTAACGAAATCGTTCTCATGGACGCCATCGGCAAACCTCTCTACACCGTCCGTCGAAAGGTTCTACATCCCCCCATCGATTTTCCCCAATTTTTTTTTTATGGAAACCGATCGTCCCTGAGTTTATTCATTCTTTCCTCTGCTTTGATGCAGCGATTTACTCTTACGGATCAGTGGAACATCTACAAGGGGGAAGCAGTAGCGGCGCCGAGGCCGATCTTCTCGGCGCGGAAGCATGTTTCGCTTGTCCGATCAAAATCACTGGCTCACGTGATCCCCTGCAGCGCCGCCGGCAAGTTTGCCGAGGCGATGTACGACGTAGAGGGTTCATTTGCGCAGAGATCGTGTGTAGTGTACGACGAGAGTCATAAACCAGTGGCGGAGATTCAACGGAAGGAGACGGTCGGCGACGATGTATTTCGCCTCGTCGTGCAGCCGGGTTTCGACGCCGCACTGGCCATGGCGTTCGTGATTCTTCTCGAGAGGATGTGTGTGTCGCGGGTCGCGTCGATTAAGGGCTGAGATTTTCACTCTCTGAAGATGAAGGGTGGTGATTTCTGGTTTTGATGTCGGGGATGTTTTTGTGGTTTACTGTCAATAACCTTGTAGGGGTTGCCTATATAAAAGCTTGCAGTTTTTTTTTTTTTTTTTTTTAATTTATTTTTTTATTTTTTTGCACCTGAGAGGGTGTGTTTTGTAATTTGTAAATTGTTGCCCCGATAGTTTTAACTGAACTGATTGACCTTGAATGATTATGAAATAAATTGAAAAAATTCTCAAATGATAAGCATATTACTTCTGCCGGATGCAAAGCTCGACAAAGCCGATATGTTGCAGTTTAATGGTAGGAAAATTATTATATCAGGATCCCTAACGTTGAGTTATGTTTGGAGTCCACTAATATGCGGACACGTGGATGTGATAAAAAAAATCGTTTTAATATTCCTCCTGTGTTATTCCACATTATTCTGGTGTTATTGTATTGATATTCTGGTGTTATTGTGTTCTGAGAATATTCTCAATAAAATAAGAACACAATAATACATCATACTGTAACAATAACACATGAATAATGTGGAATAATACAAAAGAAATATTCTTCTCTGTTACCGGGCCCGAACACAGGAAAACGCGCATGTTTTCTTGAAGCAACGTGTCTGTATATGAGTGGACTCGAGCGTAGCTCTACGTTAGGAGTCCTGATGTAGTAAAATTAATAATATAATAAATATTAGAATTATTTAATATAATAATAGTAATTATTTTATTAAATCAATAATATTAAGTGCTTCTGATTATGTTGAATGGGATTTACATAAAATGTAAAGACGTAATATTTTATTTATTTTGTAAATAATTTTTATAGTCATCCCAATCAAATCATTAGGCCTGGCCCTGTCCTGACTTTTAAAAAATATGGAGATTGCTACTAGGTTAAGTAGGTACCGAATATGCTTAATATATTATTTTTAATATTATACAATTGTTGAGGCAAAAAAGTTTTTCGAAATATTAACCATGTGTCTGCTTATTTAGCTGTTGTCATGTAATAATACAATTAAATCCTTTTTTTCAAATAAATAATTTAAAAGTAATTGTGTAATTAATTTCTGTAATTTATTGATAAAAATTGTATATATATATATATATATATA
>NW_018164720.1:862439-864217 GCF_001263595.1 Phalaenopsis equestris | reverse complement strand
ACTTCTCTACGGCTTCGCGGGCGGGGTTAAAATGTCCAAATTATCGTTTTGGGCACGATAATCGAAAAAGTGGCCCAAACGACTTGTGGCCCAAACGACTCTGAATGAAGAAACGGACTGCGCGGTCACGTCCAGAACGTCAATTTTACCTAAGAGAGACGTTCATTTTATTGCGATGACGTGTTTGGCAAAAAAAAAAATGGAGAGATAATAATAATAATAATAATAATAATAATAATAATAATAATATTATTATTATTATTATTATTATTAATATTATTATAAAAAAAATCTGATGCTCTCAAAAAAAAGTTACGCCTCTCTCCCTCTCCCAGGGGAGATTCACAAGAATAATAATAATAATTAAAAAAAAAAACCTCTCTCTCTCTCTTATCAACCCACGCATCCTCTCCCATATATATATATATATATATATATATGCAAAAAAGCCCTTCTCATATACATATATATGCAAAAGGCCCTTCTCTCTCCTCGTTAAGAAAAACTAAAAAAAAAAAAACCGCATCTCTCCCTCTCCCCTACGGCCTGCTTCCTCTCGATCGATTCGCGAAAAAAACTACCCCGAATCCCTCTCTTCCATTGCCGGCCTTCTCCTCGCCGGCGAAGCATGTCGCCGAACCTCTCCTACCTGCGAGAGAGAGAGAGAGAGAGAGAGCTTGCATGGAGTCTCTCCCACTTTGGCCGCACCTCCTCCTTGCCATCGGCGAAAACCGACGCCGTCGCCGGACTTCCTCCAGTCGTCGGCCTCCTTGCGCCGAGATCCGGCCGGCTCCGGCCGACCTCAGCCCCATCCTGCGCAGAACTCTGGCCTTTTCGTCGCCTTCCTTTTTCTTTCGGTCGGCCGAACTTCGGCCACCTGCCTCGTCGCCGATGTGCCGCAAGCAGTCCTTGCAGCAAACAGAGATACAAAACTCCCATTTTTATTCTTTGTTCCGAACTACTCTTATCCAAAACTTGGGAGGCAGAAAGAAAGAGGTAGATTCAGTTTAAACCTTGCTCTAAATCCTCTATTATATGCCATAAATTTGATTCATAGATATGAAATTCTATCACATTAATGATTTAATTTATAGAATTTCAAGGCATTGAGGATTAAGATAAATCAAAATTATTCTTTTGTGAATTTGTCTCACTTTGATTAAGCAGATGTGAATCATTTGTGATTTGCAAAATAAACATGAGTGCATCTTTTGTTAAAATAATAATAATAATAATAAATGAAAATTATGGCAACGACTTGTTCTGATATCTTCCATTGTTGGGGAACAATGTAGACGAGCTCGTTGCATAGAATCTTCATGCAAAATTTCTGTGACTCCTTGCGTGATAAGCTTGAGCATGCTTAAGCCTGAGTGAACCTTGTTCGAAGGTATGTTTTGGTTATATTTTCATATGCCAAAATCAATTATTTTTCTCGTACTTTGCATACCTCACAACTTCCTATATTTCTCGTTGCATGGTTCATTGCGAGGCATACTGACGCACAGATCAGAAACGCGAGCTCTCCCTCAGCATAAAGAGAATGCTTCTGCAACCTTCGCGGTGGTGAGATCCCCTAAACTCCTAGCTAGCCTTAGGTTTAGGGGTGTCTAGGCGTGTGGGTTCGATCACCCACACGGGGTGCGTGCGCCGGTATGGGTCGGTGCGACGACGTGCCTGCGTGATGGATCGTCAATTTCCTAGAGCTAGCCTTTAGGTTAGGACTTCCTGTGCGTAACCAAACACCCTCCGTAGAGCCGAGTGTCTCCCCTTTGTTG
>NW_018164720.1:861727-862032 GCF_001263595.1 Phalaenopsis equestris | reverse complement strand
CACGTTGCACTTGCATCTTATATCTTGCACTTGCACCTGCACCGACACCACTTGTGCCTCGACCAGTTATCCCAAACCGGTCACATCACTTATGTTTCAGCTGGCTACCCCGGTCCGGTTGGCACAATACTTTGGTTTGACCAGATGCTCCATCTGGATCGACCGACCACTTGCTCATTTGCATGTTGTGTATGTGCATGTATATGCTGTCTGCATGATCGATATCATCTGTTTGAGTTTTATACTTTTGGGTCACTGCCTTACCGACATACCCTCTTTTCGGGCCCCTGCCGCTACGACATACC
>NW_018164720.1:861201-861554 GCF_001263595.1 Phalaenopsis equestris | reverse complement strand
GCCCCCGCCTTCCTTTTTGGGCCCCCCTGCCACTACGGCATGCCTACCTCTGGGTCATGCCTTACCGGCATACCCTCTTTCCGGGCCCCTGCTGCTACGGCATGCCTACTTCTGGGTTTGAGTTGCATTCTTTCGGGTCACTGCCTTATCGGTATACCCTCTTTTTGGGCCCCTGCCGCCACTTATCATTTTCTTGTGTTGCATTTCTTCGGGTCACTGCCTTATCGACATACCCTCTTTTCGGGCCCATGCCACTAATCTTTAGGATGGGGCCAGTATGAAGACCCCGTCAAAATCATACTATACTCAGATTTACCGCTCACTTATATATTAGGTCGATGCACTTTTCATTA
>NW_018164720.1:839753-861101 GCF_001263595.1 Phalaenopsis equestris | reverse complement strand
CTGCATAAAATAAACCACATTCAATGGGATTAAGGGTCCTACAACAGAAGTACTAATAAAAAACAATAATAATAAAAAACAATAATAATAAAAAACAAATAAAAAATAAAAAAAAAAATTAAAAGTCAATCCTCATAACTTTTAGCCTTATCCCAACTATTTGAGGTTGATGTTTCAAATCCGCATTCTCCATTCATTCATACTAGGTTCTAAACAAGCAATAACTCCATGTTATACATACAATTTTACACAATTTCTAATCACGCCACCTTTCCACTCCTTCCCTCCAAAGTTATTTAAAATTCACTCTTACTTGCTCTATCAATGCATCTTCTATCCTCATTTATGCATGGTCAAATCATACAAATCTACAAAATCTTACATGCATACCACGGAATTCCTAATTATTTACATATCTAACAACTAAAGTTTGATATTTACACTAATAACAATATGGTGTCTTAAACCTATGTATGAAAGGTTGTAATTCTCTTTTAAAAAGTTAATAATGATAGTATTTTTTATGTGATGTTTAAAATTTTTTAGTCTTATAAATATAAATATAACAATTTTAGGTGTTAGACATGAAAACACATAAGAATTGTGTAAAATGCATGTAAATGACCCGCAAATCTATTTTACAATATGCTATCTTCTATAAAAGATAACACCACTATTAATCTAAGGTAATCAATTTTGCACTTATCCTTACTAATTTTAGCACATATATATATTATCAGTCTCATTTTCTCCATATTCGATTTGGCTATATACTACTAGTTTGAGATCAAAACCTTCCTTAACTTTACGAAAAAATATTAAGCAATTATATGTGTGTGTGTGTGTCTCATTATCACTAAACTTGTCACAATCATTCCTTCCACGTCATGCAGCAAAAAGGAAAGAAAGTATAAACAACTGTCATAAAAAATGAGTTTATTACATACTAAATAAGAGCTAACCCTTGCAAATTATCGTCGCTTTACAATTTTAGTCAAGACAGCAAGTGAGAATAAGAAAATTTAAAAGATGAATTGGTTCTTTAAATTGGGCTTACTTCGTGAATACATAAGAATTAGGCTCTATGCCTCTTGCTCTCATGTTCTCAAAAGTAGCGCGTGCATGATGTTTGTCTCCTCTCCTAGCATAATAGCTAACCATCAACCCAAAATCTCCTCTTGAAGGCTGATCAATGAAAGTATTGTTAGGGAATTAATGTGAAACCAAGCGTAGAGTATTGAATGCAAACAAAATAAACCAACACCAAATAGCTTCATACTGCGTGAAGATCATCTAAGAGATAGTTCCATACTATACACATGTACAACAAAGAAAAGCAAAAGTACTCATCAAAATAGTTTCATGTTTTTGTTAAATCATAAAAAATAAATTCTCGGGTAAATTGTTAGTATTTATCAATAATTTTGGAAACATGATTCAATTCTCAATGTCAACAACCTTTTTTCCAAACTAGGACCAAAGATCTAATCATTCGTCAATGCAAAACATAGGTTGTGTGCAATAAAACTAAAGAAAGGTAGTTTGTTGAAAGGAAGCACGGGAATGATTAAAGGTTGTGAACCACTTCTTTTAACACTCTTGGGTCTCATAACACCCAACTCATAAAACCCTAGTCTTTTCCCAATTTCTCTAACCTTAAAACTACCTTAGCAAGGACCTTAATTCCTTTTGAGTGCTCTATCACCCCTATCCCATTAGTGGATCAAGTTCCCTTAGTGAACTAGGAAGATATTCCATATATTCAAGCCTCGAACAAGTTGTCCAAAATTCTAATATTAAGCCCCAAGCTCGACCAAATTCAATACTTAAATGATCCTAACTCTCATTAAGAACATCAAGAACCTAGTAGATCGTCCCTAGACTAGTCATCCTTAAGCATAAGTCCTGTTACTCGCAACTTATAATCTCGTATGTTGGGTAGCTAATCCAAGAGCTAGTAGAGCAACTTCAAGAGGTTCCCCCCTCAACGTCAACCACCAACCCCTGACAACTCTAACCTAGACGTCAAATACCAAGCTCTTACATTTTAACATTGGATAAATTCAATGCAGACATATCAACAAAATTATAATTACCAATAGACATTGATTCTCTTATATTTTCATATATTACAGTATATTATTTATAAAGTAAGAATGTCATTTGCAATGTAAGAATGACAAATTTGGAAATGTAAAGTTCATAAAGCAATATCATCTGATGGGGTCCACACTACCATCATCATTGCAAGCTGATCTTGCTAAGTCAACAAAGTCTAAGTCAAAAACTAGTATGGCTAGCTATCTATTGAGACTCATATTCCGACAACTTTATTAAATAGAATTAAAAGATGGAGTTATAAATCCAAAAATAGTGGCTAAAGAGCATTTATAATATTTCCATCTTATATTTTACTCATCATCCCCTTATATGTAATTTTCACACACTTGTGCATCCCTTTTATTCTTAAAAATAAGAGGTTCCACACTACCATCATCATTGCAACCTGATATTGCTAAGTCAACAAAGTTTAAATCAAAACTAGTATGGCTAGCTATCTATTGAGACTCATATTCCGACAACTTTATTAAATAGAATTAAAAGATGGAGTTATAAATCCAAAAATAGTGGCTAAAGAGCATTTATAATAATTCCATCTTATATTTTACTCATCATCCCCTTATATGTAATACTTATAATACCATAAAATATGTACAAAAAAAAACATTGAAATGAATACAAATATTTTAAGGAAATCTTGTCTTCCTTCTTTAAAAAGTTTGATGGCTTGCCCTTTATCTTCGGATTGGTGACCTTACATATCCCTTTTTAGTGAGAGATTTAGTACTAATATTTTTATTTTTTATTTTTGTAATTTATTTCTGTATTTTTCATATATACATCTCTTTTAAGTGTTTGAAACTTCTCCATAACCTTCCAAATTTATACATCAGGTTATTCACAAACTATAAGACGCCCAAAATATATTCAAACAACTAATTGGCATTCCTTTCACTCTCCACAATAAAAAATATAAGTAACCAATTTAAATAACTTCATATCCATATTCCTAATATCTTTAGCTTTCCGAAAAATATTTCACTTCTCCAATTAGTATGTTTAGTTTCTACAAAATTAACTGGAATTTTATTATTCTTTACATATTTGTTCATTCTTAACTTTCAATTTTAGTTAAGACTATAACTCATCAACATCGAGGGGAGTCACCGATCACAAAATGTATTGTAGAGGCAACTCGTTGTGTTTGGATATTCCCTCTTATATCAAGAATCATTATAAGCTTTAATATTTTCTCTTGTGGTTGGTTTTTACTTTCTTTTAGAGTTTTTTTATCCTTTTTTTTTTCTTTTTCATTTTTCTGCAGATGTTACACTCATAAGAATGCTTTCATTTATTAGTTTTCTTTTAGTTGAACTATTCTTAACTTTGAGGACTGGTGGTATTTTATTCCAAATGAGCAAATAATTTTCTTATCTTTTAGTTGGGTTTCTTCTAAGCTATAATGATTCAGCCGTTTTATTGGAACTCAACCTTTACAGGATCTTTGCATTAGCTAATCTCATGACCTTTTTTCTTGGTAAGATTGCAGTTTTACAATTTCACCACTTAATAGTTTCATATACTTGAACTTTTCTTTAGTCTTGTGAATTGGCGGTATGCTAGTAACATAATTTATTGTATTTGTGGCACTGTATTTTCTGTAAGTAGCTTAGGCTTGGTCTTATTCATGAACGGAGTTCCAATATTTATTCTGTGGGTTTTGATAGACTGAGTTCATCGTCATAAATCCCAAGTTTACTTCAATTTTTTTCTAATCCTATTTTTAACTTTAGGACTCTAGTCATTCCTACATGTGGGGTTCACTTATCTCAATATAAGTTTGTGAAATTTCTCCCACTTGGTCACTTTTTTGTTCAGTTGAGTTCCCCCCACTGCAAATACTTTGTTGAAGTTGAGGTCCTCCTACTGCAAGTTTTTGTTGAAGGTGGTCTGTTGATACTTCAAAGTTTCTCTAATTCATTAGAGCTAGATTTTATTTTTGGAGAAGACTTGGTTACTTGAAGTTATTGATTTCTGTAAGTATTCTAACGTGTGTTTTTTTTTCATGTTCTTTTGATGTATTTTTATCTTTATCTTACTTTCTAAAGTAATTTTGTTTTTATATTAATAAAGTTGGGTGTGACCCTCAATTTTTCCAAAAAAAAAAAACTCGTTATGTTTGGCATTCACTTGTGATCAAGGTGAGAACCTTAGGAGAAGATTTTACCAATGCCCTGAAAATGTATAGAGAATGATTGTCATTACTTCAAATGGATTTAAGATATTGAGGATTTTCTTTTGACATAAATTACTCTGGTAGAATGGTTTTGGAAGAGCTGGTTGGAAGCAACCATGAGAATTATGAGACCATAAATTTTAGCCAGAACTTGTGATAAGTCATTCGTTAGCAGCTGTAGTTAAGATAATTTTTTGTCAGTGAGGTTTGTTTCTTCTTGATGTACAAAATGAAATTGATTAAGTTGAATGTCTATAATTAGGTTGAGTATTTGTGTGCTCTATCATTTTGTTAAGCTTTGAACAAATATGTATGAAATCAATTAAGCTTGCTGCTTAATTCAATTCGATGAAATCAATGTGGACCACATGATTGTAGTAATTTCAGTACGTACTTTATTGTTCAATTTACATTATCTTCGTAGATGCCCTTGGATGATATGGCCTCTCCAAAGCGATGTCCACATCCTCACTACAAAGGAACGTTCCTTTGTTGCATGAAAATCATAATTTTAAAGAAGATTTATAAACATGTCACTCAATTCTTTTGTATTTACATATCTAACACCTAAACCTCAATTTTAACATACATATGTCACCTTCCCAATGCATGAAAACTTGAAATTCACTTTTTAAAAGTTAAAATAGTGATACTTCTTATGTGATATGAAAGATTTGGGTAGTACAAATTTAATAATTGAAGTACAAGTGTTAGATATGTGAATATAAGTATTGGGTGATATGTATGTAAATTCCCCTAATTTTAAATGAAAATGCTTGTTTGAACCGCCTACGTTGCATAGCTTTAGATGCTTGCAGGTGATTCCTACAAACTAGCAAATACACATGACGAGAATACTTGGTTAAGTGCAAAGCTTCTTCAATAGCAGTGGCGCCAATTGCTACAGAAATATTACAGCTTACCTGGAATATGTTATAGAGATTATGAAGAAAAACAAAAAAGCTTTTCATGACCAAGTAAAAACACTAATACAAAGCTTCATGCATAAGACAAATACCCACAAGAATTTTAAGCAAGATAACAAGTCATGGTTAACAAATTCTCTCAATGTTTTTTTAAATAGGGGCAGCTCCACCTTTTACCCATTAAGCGGGATCTGCTACAGTAACCGATTTTCTATGAGTGTCATATTTTCATTTCATTCTAATAGATTATGATCTTTTTTTATATAATATGCCCAAGCCTTTTTAGATCAACCTGTGCCTTTCTTAACATCAGTCCTGTGCCTTTCTTAACATCAGTCAAAGCTAAAACATCTACTCTCCTAACCGGATCATCAGAAGGTTGACGTTTAATGTGACCAAACGATCTAAGACGACTCTCTCTAATCCTGTGAGCCACCGAAGCTACACCAAGCCTATCATGGATAAAAAATTCTCTCCGCAATAAATTGAAACATATGACAAAATAAGATTATTTTCCATCTTGGAAAGGAAATTGCTCTGAAGATTAACAACAACAAAATCACTTTTCATCTTTTCTTTTCTTTTGTTTTTACTTTCCATCTAATTAAACTTCCCGCTCTTGTGTATGAAAATATCTTAAATACTTCTAGCAATTTGTAAACCCAAAATATTTCTCTAGCCAATTTACATCATCTATAAACCCAAAAAAAACTTATTTTTCTAGCATGTTTACATCATCATTAAGCCCGAAAAATAAAAAAAAAAATTAAAAAAAAAACCTTTAGAAGTAAAATAACAGAATTAGCTTTCCATTCATTCCCTTCGAACAAGCAGTTTGGGCCTAAACTCACTTTGAGATATTTGGCAACTTTTGGCAATGCTACACTTAACTTATTTAGTGGATTTCTACAACTATTTATGTGATGCCCGCAAATGTTGCATCGATCGCATTTATGTATTCTTACTATTTCCTATTACTAGTCTCCATGAAGCTTTTATGTCTGCACATTTATAGCATACTCCTGAGCCTTAATGTTTTTGGTACACCAATGTTCTTTTGCATCAAGAGTGGTATTTCACCCTTTATTCGTCGGTATAAAAGAGATAACACATTTCTAAGTCAATTGATATAAACATTAATAATAGCAACATTAGTATAAAATGATCTGGGTATTGATGAAAATTATATAAATTTATAAATTAGAGAATAACAAAAAAGTAAAAAATCAATTCTGAATTACTTCATACTCTCCCTCAAGTTGAAATATAGATGTCAATAATGTTCGATTTAGATTTGAAATAATCAAACAACAGACGAGGAAGATCCTTTGTTGATGTAGAACTTGAAGTCTTCATCCCCAAGAGCAATTAAGGATACTTCTAGTTAATGAAAATTGTCTTTGACTGCAGTTTCTGCAGTTTTTATAGGTAGGCGGAAGGTTGCTACAAATAATGTTGCGGGAAACTGTGCAAGGAAGTAACAACCTACAGGAAAAGTTGCAGGGAATGACCTGCAAGGAAAAAGCTTGTTGCAGGAAAAAGCTCCAGAGAATGAACTGTCGCAGAAAAAAGCTCCGGATGAGAGCCTACTGCACGAAAAAGCTCCACAGGAGGGCTTGTTGCAGAAAAAAAACTTCGGAGGGTCTTCTGCAGAAAAAAGCTCAGAAAGAGGGCAAATAGGGAAACTGGAAAGGATATATGACTACTTACAATTGAATGCTTGGTTGCTACCAAGGTCGAGAAGAAGGGTTGTTGGGGAAAAAGGCTGGCGTAGGGCCATTGGGTTTTGTTGAGGAAAGGAGAAGACGAACAGCATGAAAACTATCTACTATAGGGAAGAGTCGAGGAAAGGCCTTCAGGGAGAGTTTCGACTGCCTGCAGGGAAGAATTCGGGTTGTCATATAATTCATGCATAAGGAAGATCTCTTGCCTAAGGGAGAAAAATTGGCGGTCATTGATTGCAAAGAAAGACTTCAGTGTAGAGAAACTGTTGTCAAAAACTACAGTGAGAACTCCAGCCAAAGGAGGGCTTGCAGCAGAAAATTTCGACTGCAAAAAAAAGTTATGCCGGGTAGAGGATTGCAAGGAGAGGAGTTCCGACGGCTAGAGACTTGCAGGGAGAGAGATCGGCGGAGTTCGACCCGAAATTCTTGCATGAAGGAATTATGGCGAGTAGGACAAGAGGAGTTCCTGTGGCTAGGTAATAGAAAATGTCTAGAGGCAGGTGATCTCCTCCGCCGAACACTCTAGGATTTGTTTTAAGGCTTTGATACCATGTAGGTTTTGAGAATATAGTGAAATACTTTATTGATACAAAAGGGGGGTACAAATAAAGATTACATGAATCTGAAAATAGGAAAGGCATAACTCCAAGATTATAATTAATCAATTTCTAATGACTACCTAGAGATACAATAAAAAAGACATAAATAAGGAAATATATAAAATAAGAAATAGCAAAAAAAATAAATAAATCAACTCCTAATAACTTCAAACAGAAAATTTGTTAATGAGTAATGATTCTATCAAATACGAGCTTTATCATATTAAAATTTTGATGGTTGCTATAATTATAATTGCACAACTGGCTGAATTTTGCTTGAGAGGTTGTTGTGCTCAAGTTTGACTGTAATGCAAGTAATGGTTGCATGCACACTGAAGTTTATTATATTATGTTTGTATATCGCTATTTTATTTGAGAGCTTGTTGTAATGAAGACACTTTGGTTTATGAATGCTTGTACTGTTTTGAAATCCAATGAATCATTATATTTTTATGATTTATATGAAAGTAGTTACGTGTTTATAAGATGTATAGATATAATGAATAAGGTATATCACATGAACTATATTTGTAGTATTTGTGAACCTTTATGAACTATAATAACTTTGCTAGTGTTTGTTTTTGGCTTCTGGAATATGTAATTGTGGCTCAAGCAATGGAGAAAGATAAATGAAGTTACCAGGCATGTTTGAAGAAAAGAAGAAATGATGTACTTCATACTAATAAGTGCATGCATTTCGCGAACATTAGGCTTTCCATTATCGGCTTTCCATTATCAAGCATCTACTAACATCTACTAAGAAATAATAACAAGGTTTGTCGCATTCAATGAATTCTAAGTCAATATCATGCTCTTAACATAAAGAAAAAATGAAAGGCAAATTTGTGGTTTCTATAGTAGAAGATAGCTAGTCAGCAACGAAATGCACAAAATTCAGTGTAGCATGCAGATTTTGTTTTTTATAATTTACATAAAATCACGATAGCCAGTAACTAAAAATTGATATCTTTGTAAATAAAATTATAATTCAGGCTAAAATAATAGATCCCCCAGTTCCATTAGATTTTTAACAAAAGTTTTCAGGATAAATTCAGATAAAGACATCCGCACACCTAGAAGACAATCACAAAGCCTTACAAAATCATGAAATCTTGTAGAAAGGACGGGGATGTATTGCAGTATGGTGCGCCAGAGTTTTGATAGGAGATAAAGGATAACATCCACAAACAAAAGTGGGCACTCTAGAGAGGTAACAAAGCTTGTCTTTAAAAGTTAAAGAACATAACATGAAATATACTTGGATTTGTGTATAAGCGGGTTGTTTATCATTAAATACTAGCAAGATGCCTCAACTGAAGCACTTTGCAAACAGGGATTGAGTGCAATATCCATGACAGTTCTGCGCCTTTAGAATTATTCATGGTCTTTGTTTAGAAGTTTTTATTTTTTAATTATTTGATAGTTTAGGGTCTTAACTGTTTGTTGAGATAACCATATAAGCAATAATTGCTTGATACTCCCAGCCATACCCAATGAATTTTTAGTGCTTTAAGAGCTACTGCCTCAAGAAAATGATAGTACTAGTCATACACAATGAACATATAAGCATTGTAAAAATAGATGGCTTTCGTTCAAACCCTTGTGTTAGGATCTCCTGAAAATGATTCTTAAAATCAAAATGAAACTATTACAAAAGTTTTACAATACTCAAGACTTTGATGCTTCTTTATGCATGTAAATGAAATTATTACACTTACCAGCATTCATGCTAATAACTTCACGTACATGCACAAGAGATAACACACTCACACTCTCTAGAACTAGCATAAAACATGAACACTCCTACTCTCTCCTGAACTTGAGAAGTGAAGGTCGGTGTTAAAAAGAGAGTACATTAGAATGTTTTGAAACTGGCCATACTAGACCTCACGAAAAATTGAGGTCAACACAGGCCTATCTGGATTGCTTCATTTATTACTCTCTTCTTTGTAGAACTGCGCTGAATAAACTAACAGGCCTATCTGGATTGCTTCATTTATTACTCTGAATGGGCTAAAGGCAACCATGATAAATAATGCTTTGATCGTCAATAAGACAGTTGGAATAAAACACTTGTCTCAGGATTCGAGTCAATCACCGAGTAGGCTAAAGGCAGGCATGATAAATAATGCTTTGATCGTCAATAATACAGTTGGAATAAAACACTTATCTCAGGATTCGTTGGTAATAAGCCTTAGCAACACCAGGACATGGAAAATAGGTTGATTGGCAGACTTAGATCAATGAACATCTTCAATAAATTGCAGTTTGATTGGAAACAATATGCTTGAGAATTCAGTTACTCTGTAAAAGGTTTATTTTGTATTCATAATCATTAGCATAGATAGTCCTAATATCTACTTGGAACCAGCTTCACTTCAGACTCTTTCAGTTGAATTTGGATTTCTCATCAGATATGCAGCTTGGCCAAAATAAGCCAAGTAAAAGGCAGGGAAGCACTGGAACTGCGAAGCCAACATCCAAACAAACCAGCTACGATTTTAATGTATGCTTTTATTTTTATTATTATTTTTTTTTATATATATTTTTGTCGAAATAGGTTAGAAGAGTAGCAGACAGAATATTGATGATTAACGATGAGGGGTCATAAATAGATTAAGAATTTTAACCTATACAAATTTTATGAGAAACGGCTTAGGTCTGTAAATATTGCTTCAACTACTATAATTCTGACTGAATGTTCACAACTTCATAGATGATACAATGCATCTCTCTATTGACTGTTAAATTCGAATTAAGAAAAAGAAAATTAAATACATAAAAAGAAATTAAAATAGATAAAGAACTGCCTGCTCCCGCCCGATGATGCCCTAACTATGACTGCTGGCTATGAAAATAAACGACGACTCATCTCCATTTGGGGGTATTGAAAAAGCACCAAGCGACTCTAGCAGGCCCAGCCTCCTCTTCTTCTATTCGTTTCGCATGACAGAGATGGAACTTCCCATTCCTTGCGTTCACTCACAGCCCACAGAAGCCCTCACCTGCCTTCATGATGTGGTTGGGGTTAGAGCAAGTGGGAAAAGCAACAACAGGTTCATGGCATACAAACCTTCAACTCCTCTGCTTCGTCTCCAGACCGAAACCAATGCAATATTGTCACTAGGAAACAATGAAAGAATCACAGCGCACGGAGAGCTTCAAAATTCCCGTATTTCTATCCTCTGCGCTTGGGAAAGGCAAAGACGGGGTCACTCGGCAAAGTGACCTTTGAAACTCCCATCTTTCTATCCTTCTGCTATTTCCCAACCTACCAAAGCCCTAGACGACGAAGTGAGGAAGTTCTAACCAGAATTAGTTGGAGATGGCATCGGCGGAACCAGCGGCGTGCAAAGCAGAGAGTAAGGAGATCTGCTAAAGGGAATATCGTGGAAAGGACGCAAGAAAAATTGAGCTAAAGGAAGATTTATAAAATGTAGGATTTATCTTCATTTTGGAACCATTTTGGGATGATTTACATAAATCTTAGTAAATCCTACGTACAAACAGCCCCAATGTCTCTATCTGGGAGAGGAAGAGGAGAAAAGGGAGAGAAGGTGGAAGACGATTTTTGGATCCCGTAGGACAGCCAGACCCATCTCCATCTCGAATCTCTTCATTTGCGTCATAAGGGATGGCATCCTCCTTGGATTCATGGATGTGAGAGTTGAATGATGCTTCGAAGCTGGCTGAGGAAATCAATTACATGATTTCAGAATCTAGACCTGAAACTCACAACCATACATCTGCCATTCAGAGGAAAATAACTATTCTTGGGATGAAATTGGATAGTTTGTAGTCCATTCTATTAAAGCTTCCAAGCAAGCAACTGATAATTGAAAAGTGACTCCATAAATGCCAAGATGCGCATTTGAATTTGAGATAAAAAACAAGGCAAATGGAAGATGCATTAAACATGTCAAAATTTGCTACTCGGGAAGAGTTACGTGGACAAAGTAAAAAGCCTGAAGAAATAAACAGAAACACAGGTTTGAATAATCACGGTATAGTTATTCTGCAACGACAAATTATGAAAGAACACGAAGAGGGACTCGAAAAGCCGGTGGAAACAGTGTTGATTGCAATACATATTGCATTGGCATTTAATGAAGAGCTACATTTACAAACTAAATTAATTGACGATTTGGACGACCATGCTGATATTAAATTCTCTCAGCTTCAGATAGCCGCCGTCAACAACATCAATGCTTTTAAAGGTATAAAAATGGGCATGGATGAGAGACTTCTAAAATATCCATTCGAAGAAGTGCGAGTATCCGTCTTTGGGAATTAAGTACCGTTTGGGGAAATAGCAGAATGTTTGAAATTTTTTTTAAAATTAGGGGTTTTCAAATTCCAGTCCTAGTAAACGCAAGTGCCCGTCCTTGAGAATTAAATACAGTTTGAGAAAAGTAAAGTACCAATCAGAACAAATGCTCGCTAAAGATTTAAAAAATATTGCAGGAACACTGAAGGGTCGTTGCATCATTAAAGACTGCAAGTTAAACTTTATTTTTACTCCCCGGACGCAATGTCACTGGACACTGACTAGCACTTCTTTTAAGAAAGTTGAGAAGGTCGGCATTCTTCCGGTGCCCCTAACAAGAGTTGTTGACACTATGAGGCAGCCGAATCTTGAACTTGCAAAATAATTTAAAAACTTGGACTATTTGGACTTTAAAAAGATAAAAATTTAAGTTAGAAAATACAGAATAATCACATAGATTATAAATCAAGTCACTTCAAAAGAACGGTCAAATGCACAAGGAATTTATATAGCGTTTATGATTTGATAAACAATAAATTAATGTGATTGGGCTTCTATTTGACTTCAAATTCGTTCATATATGAAAGTGAACAAACATAAATATATGTCCTAATGTAAATGAATCTTTATTTGGCCTATTTAAAAATATAAATTGGGGGATCTCAAAGTGACTTAAATATGAAACATCATAACTTGGGGCAAAAGCTTGATTGCGTCTAAACTTAGGGGCTGACAAATTGACTTAAATATAAATGCATAAATTAGAGCTAAATTCAAGAATATAAATGTCATTCTTAAATGTTAAACTATGACTTCATATTCTAAACTCGCCACCAGATCAGCACAACAAATTACACAAGCGTACAGAAGGTTGCACAAATCAAAGTTAAACTTGCAGTCAGTAGTTTTTGTTTTAATAAGCATGCAAAATTCTTTGAGAAAATCTATGATTATTCTAAAGTTAAAGCTCCTCATATTTTGAAATCAAATGTAAGACAACTTATGCAAGTTTTCAAGTAGATCATCTTGTCTAGAGAGCAAGATTGTATGTCTCACCCAATTAGTCTGATCTTATCCTCATAAGGACTGGAGTCAACAAGTACCCCAGAGGAACATCAGAGTCACTCCGTTTTCAACAATGAGAAAATTGATGTCCAGTTACAACAGCAAAGTATTCTCTGCATAATTCTTCTACATTTTCTTTGAGCATTAAGCTTTTCATTTCACGGAGGGCACAAAAACCTCTTAAAGGTCGACCAAGAGATTGAGATCTAGTAAATTTAATAATAAATATATAAATTTTAAATATAAAAAATTTGCAAGTCCAAATCACTCAGTCAAATCCTCCTTGCAAAGACAACGACAAACAATTTGCAAGTCCAAATCACTCAGTCAAATCCTCCTCCTTGCAAAGACAACGACAAATTTATATCCTAAAAAGTCTAAACTAACAAAATCAAACGCCCTCCAAATATAGAAAATTTAAATATTTAAATCTCTGATGATAATCATATTGATTGTAACTCAAGCGGAGGGGTTAATTTTCAAAATTATCAATCAAAACACTCAAGTAAAATCAATCACTAAAAATTAACAAACTCCATTCATCCTCCACAACAGTTTGTCGAGAGTGATAAACTTTGATTGACTTCAGCTCACAAAAACTGAATGTCATATCAAATATATACTTATATTCACAACCAAAGCAATCACATGCTAGTAAGAACATGCCCCAATTCCTCAGTTTGTATGGTTCTGTAGCCAAATGACACAACAAAGTAAGGGTTATAACCAAAGCTCTCTGACCGGGTGGTTGATGCTAAATGACACCATTACCTAACGATCATAGCTGCAGTCCTTATGTTCCTCCACAGCTTTCTACCCTTTGAGTTCTGAACTATAAGAGTACAGTTAATTGGCACAAGCCTACTGTCAGCTAAGGTCGCTTAAATTTGTCCCGTAGACAAGCATTCACAGTAGATCTATAAGAGTCCCTTAGACAACGCAACTCATGATTGTTGTCAAGGATTTTTCAGTCAGATTGGGTCAACTACCTCCTCTGACTAAGTAGATCAAGAACCACGACGAGCCGGGACGACGAAACCATGGGACTTTGATTGAGTTTCGTCGTTATTTCCTCCACCATCCGCTTTAAATTTCAAGTGACATATTATACAACTTAAAAATCATGCACCTGCTGCTATTATATGTTCAATATTAAATTCATAATGACTAATTTTAATCGAAAGTGCTCTTCGATCACCGGGCATACACTTAAGGGAAACCTTGAACCCCATATCAGAAAAAAAAAAAAGTTATCGCAAAATGAGAGCAAAATCTCTGGATATTTTCTTATCTACTATTCAATTTAACTTTCGAAAACTTAACCCTCAAAGCTCTCTCAACACGAATAAGAAAAAAAGGGAGTCTGAGGAATGGTCGGAATTTTTAGAGCCCGCACTCTAATCTTATTATCTGAAAGATTAATGATAGCAGATCCAAGAATATTTTTTGCAAAATATATTTAATAATTATGAGTCTATTTAAGTCATGAAGGGAATAATCCATAGTTTTTCAATTCTAGATTGAATGAATTTGATAAATAGTTACCAATAGGACAGAGTGAGAAATAATTTTGATGTATCAATCCTGAAAGAGTGGCATCAGATGAATGAGGAGTTCTCATGACTGAATCCTTCTCAATCTATACATGAGAGCAGTCTAAATATATGTTGAGCAAAGTAGCAATCCTCATTCCAGGAAGCTAAGAAATTAGCCAGCTGCCACTAGAAACCAGCCACCTGCCAATGGAAACCACCAACCTGCATCCTGCCTTTTTGAATAACTCTCCTTTCTCTTCGTAGATCTTAACTAAAAAAGTGTCTTAAAATGTCCCTCAGCACATTTTTTAATATTCAGCCAGGGATCACAAGCCCCATAGCTCATTATGTGAGACGTACACCTCACATAATATTAGGCACGTCTCAACTCAATTATTGTTAGGCGTGCACAATTTACATTATATTTTCTCAACAAAAATTAGTAAATAAACTTAATAAATCACTTCAATAAATATTCCTCATGCATCATTCCTCACGTTCACAATATACCCAAACCTGGTGCCTCTCTCATGTTACCCTTTTTCAGTCCTCAAGCATCATCGACTCCTTCCTCATCACAACTATAATTGCTGCCCTCTCCTTTCCAAGTACTCTTTATCCACAAGGAACTCCTCTTCATCACCATTTCTCTCCTTTTGGTGACAATCCAAAACTCATATTTTTTTTTTATAATCTAATTTCGTTACTTGCTTATTTAAGATTTCCTATTTAGTTGATCATTAAGAAAATTCAATTTTTTTCACTCAAAATTTCTTTTTCATTAGAATATTCTAGAGTATGCAAGGGTAGGAGAAAATAAAAAAAGAGATAAAACACCAGACATGGAGGCATAGCATGAAAGTTGGACACGGAGGGAAAAATAAAACATTTATTTATCTAAAATCCAACTACAATGAAAAAGGTTGTTAAATGGGTGGGTTTACAAGAACAGGGGAACAATTTTGGATTTGAAAAAAATGTTGCATCGTATGAAGTGATGAAATAAGAGATCCATATACATAAATTTTCGATAATGTCAAAGCATTAAACACAATGATATATTGATAATACAACATAAGTTAGTTCTTGTTAGAAGGAAAGATTCCCCATTTTCTTCACCATAGCAATCATGTATAGTGGTAGAAGAGGGCATATGGATTAATCTATGATATGTAGAGGATGATAAGAAGCTCATAGTGTCACGACCCGGTCTGATAGCTTAGAATTAACCAAGTCAATAACCACGGTTGAACGACATTAACATTTCATTTACTTTTCACGTATTTTTTTAACTTCTAATTTATAAAAGTCACAAAGAAACCACAAAATACATTACATATAAATCATATCATCCAAAATTAACATCAAAGTCTGTAAGTAAAATATCTCAAATCAACCCACAACAGTATCACTATTCAAAAGTGAACAATACAATAATTATATCCACAATACATAACAAAATACTTATTAACAGTAGTCTTCCTATAAACTAGTCTCTCATGTCAGAAATATCAATCTATAGTTTTTACTGAAAGAATCAATTAAATTCAACAGTAAGTTTTCAATCACTTAGTGGGCAATTAAAGTCACATGTCACATGATGCATTAAATTAATATGCAAATGTTATACATGAATGTGCAAGGTTATGCAAGTTATTGATAAATCAAAATTTTAAGCATTTCAATTTCAATTTAATTATTTATCATTTTTAATTATTTAAGAAGTCAAATCAGGATTATCGTTACACTTTAAGATATCTTGAAAAAGTTGTACCAGTAGGTACTATCAAAAATTTGCACACGAAGGTACACCTTTATTGTTTTTATTTTTTTTTTTTCGTTCACAGGTACATTGCATCCCCACTAAGTACCATCAGAGGAAATCATGATTGACTTAATCATTTAAGTTTCATTTCATTTATTTAAGTCCATTTAAAGTCATTTAACAAACATTTTTCCTTTTATCATACCATTTCATTCATTACAAAAATTTATAAGCTTACAACATACATAAAATTTCAAAAAAAAATTGTTCGAAATATTAAGGCAAGTCTTTATTTAATAAAATATAAATGTAATATACATAAAAAAGTAATTACTCACGTTTAATGTCGCAACTTTTACCTTCTATCTTCAGTCTGAATCTCTAAAGCTTAAATCCTACTTAATTAAACCTATCATTAGTATTTTAATTCACAAATATGTATACATTAGATTCATTAATTAAAAATAAATAAACCCTAACAGTTACCAGATCAATATTAGAATGACTCATTAATTAAAAATAAATAAACCCTAACAGTTACCTAAGTTACCAGATCAGTATTAGAATGAACCTATAAAGCACTATAAGGAAGAAATTACAGAACTCTATTAAGTTGGTTTGAATGGGAGAACGTCAATTAATAGGTACTAAATTAGTTAATGAAGCCACAAAAAATCAGGTTAATCTGAGACCAGTTGAAAATTGCTCGGGATCGATAACAAAAATATTATGACTTAAAACACAAAGTAGTAGAGTTCAATGAGGGTGATTTTGTGTTTCTAAAAGTTGGATCGATGATAGGTACAGTCAGATTTTGTCAAGAATGCGACTTGAGCCTCAAAAACATTGGTTTTTTTTTAAATCATAGAAAGAATGGGTCAAGTTGCTCACGGTCTAGCATTATCTACCAATATACCGGATATATATGACGTGTTTCACATATCAATGTTGACAAAATAGATTTTAAACTTAGACCAGAGAATTTCACATGAAAATATTCAAGTGTAAAAAGATTTAAAATATATTGAAGAACCAAAGGGTATTTTAGATTTCGATGTTAAAAATTTGAGAAACACGCAAATTCCCAATGTTAAGATAAAATAGAAACACGGAGAAAAAAAAAAGAAGCTACTTGAAAAATAGAACAATAAATGTTACATAAATTCCCCTTTCTATTTAAATAATTATTCAAAAATTTTGATGTCTAATTTTTATGAGACGAGTATTGTAATGCCCAATTTTATTTAATACATGTAAAAATTTTATAATTATAAAAATATGTAATTTTAAACACCTCACAAAATGCATCAAAGTTATTTTTATAAAATTCTAAGTTTTGAATCGATCCAATTAATATATAACACTACATGCATATATGCAAGCATGTATGTATATGTATGTATGTATCTATATATATACATAGAATATATTTGGAGTTACAAAAATAAATAAAATAAAATCTTAATTAAACTTAATTAATTCTAATATATGTTATACTATACCACAATTTTGGCGGCATGCAACTGCTTGATGAATCGATGGGTCAATATTTAATTCAATTAAAGTCAAGTTGAACATAAAAAACGGCCGACACCTGATGTAAGTTGCTTCTCCCTTCATTTTTTTCCTATCCTGCAACTGGTTCTCACAAACCTGGGTGTATCGTGTTTGGGTACTAAGCAAACTGTAGAAGGGAAGCAAATGCTCTCTGGATGAGACTTTGGGAAGAATATGGTTAGAGAATCCTTATTTTCATGCAATTTGAAACATTCATTTTCTTTTTTCACAGTTTTTTGTCCGATTTGTCGCGAGGAAGAGCATTTTCGCATCCTAGGTACTATAGCACAACATTTCAATTTAACAAATAGCCTTCATCGCAGGGAGATCTATTTAAGAACATTGCATTTTGGCGCAGGAAATGTGCAACAAATTTAAACACTCGACGTCTATCACAGCTTTTATGGCTTTGAAAATTGACATTGAGTGGGCCTACGATAAAATGAGTAGGAATAATCTCAAGGTGGTTCTCCACGCCAGGAATTCCCGGATAAGTTCACGAATTAGGGGGTTCAATGTGTTGAGCAGCCCTCATTTTCCTTGTTAGTTAACAGCAAAAGATCATATTATATCATGCGCACTGCAAGTTTAGGCATGGATGTCCTTCATCGCCATACTTGTTTATCCTTTGCTCTGAATTATTATCTATGACTCCCCAGCATCAAGGCAGCCATCTTAGGATCAGAATTGCTAGGAGTGGGAGGTGCTTATCTCACTTGCTATATGTCGAAGATATCCTACTTTTTGCTTGTGCTTCAATGACTGCCGCTAAGGATTTATTGAAAAACTTACAAAATCACTGTTCATTGATGGGTCAACAAATTAAACACTCCAAAATAGTCCATCCATTCTAGTTGTTAAATGAAAAATAAATAGGATTTCGAGGATGTTGAAGTTTCAAGAAGTTCAGGAAGTGGAATACTTGGGTGTTCAACTCGAATGGCGGAGGTTTTTCTGCTCAAATTTTGGAAAGCTCTAACAGAAAGCTTCTAATAAATTAAATAGTTGGGGAAATAAGCTGCTCTCATTATCTAGAAGAGTCACTCTCATCCATTCACCACTTATCCCTATGTCTAACTTCCTTTCGACTCATACGGAGGTTCCTATTAAGGAGAATAGTTCCATGCATCGCTTTTATTTATATTACAGTTACCTTAGTTGGTGATGTATAATCAGAACTATAAGGCTTCCCCCAGTTGTTGTAGAGTCATAAGCCCTACTTTATTTTTCTCCCATACAACGCTTTTATTTATATAAGATTTACCTTAGTTGGTGATGTATGATTGATCATTGTATAAGTATTAGGGCGTCTCCTAGAAGCGATGCGTTGTATAGCCTAAATACAGTGAAAAGTGTACAAGAGCGGCTGCACCGAGCCCGTGTTTAATGTCAAATAAGCAAGGGTTCTCACATTACGAACGAATGCAGGTAAAGAAGTTAGCCCATGAAATTAATGAAATTAATATTATGACAATATCTCGAAATATAGGTATTCTTAATGATAAAGTAATGGAATTATTTGATATTATGATTCATAGACAGATTAATATCTTATGTAACTAAATGGGTCAGAGAAAATGTTAAGAAGATTAATAGCTTATGTTTTAAACTTTGGTATTCTGATAAGAGTTGCACAAGAAATGGTGTAGATGTAATTATAGATAAGATTTTGAAAGATAATGTTGTAAAAATTACTAGAGTTTGAGATAAATTTACATCCCTTAAGATTATCATTGATACTAAAATTTTTAATATTATAAGTGTTTATGCTCCTCAAGTAGGTTTAAAAATAGGGTCTAAAGATAAATTCTGGAATGTCTTAGAAGATTTAATACAAATGATACCACTTCAAGAAAAAAATTTTATTGGTGGAGATTTGAATGGACATATCGGTAAAGTGGTAGTAGATTTCAGAAATATTCATGGTGACTACATTTTGGAGTAACTAATGAAGGAGGTAGAGTTATTTTAGATTTTGTTTTAGCGTATGATTTTATTATTACTAATATTTTATTCAGGAAAAGAGATGAGTATCTTATTACTTATAAGAATGAATCTAATAAAACATAATTTGATTATTTTTTATGAATAAAACACAATTTGATTATTTTTTTATGAGAAGACATCGTCGAGATTGTAAAGATTGTAAGGTCATTACAAGTGAAAATTCAAGTACCCAATATCATTTATTATTTTTAAATTTTAAGATGAAGAGTTGTAAAAGAAAGATTACTAGGACTCATATTTTAAGATGAAGAGTTGTAAAATAAAGATTACTAGGACTCACTATTTATTAGTAAAATTCAAAATTTAAATAAAATTATTTTTATGAGTAAAATTCAAGATTTCAAAATTTTGAATCTTCATGATTAAAAATATTCATGATGAAACAAATGTTATGTGAGATAAAATAATAAATACTATTAAATAAATAACAAAAGATGAACTTGGAGTATCAAAAGTAAAAGTTTATATAAATAAAAATAGTTTGTGGAATAATAATGTGCAGGGAAAGATAAAATATAAGAAGTTGTGTTATAAAATTTGGTTTAAATGTAAAAGCTTGGAGAATTGGGAAAAATATCTAACGGCCCGCAGGGAATTTAAAAGAACAATTTGTGATGTTAGAAATTCTATTTTTAATGATCTTTATATTATATTAGATACTAAGGAGGGTGAAAATTATATGTATAAACTAGTTAAACAAAGATAAAAGAAAAGTAAAGATTTAACTCAAGTAAAGTGTATTAAAGATGAAAATCAAAAAGTGTTTTGCTTAGAAAAAGATATTCAACATAGGTGGACGATTTATTTTGATAAATTTTTTAATGAAGTTTTTGAAAATATGATCGACCTTAGTAATCTTAATATCGTGAATAATAATAAAACATTTTATTTTTACCGTCGCATTAGTTAAAAAGTTGATGAGGCTTTAAAGAAAACCAAGAGTGGAAAGTCTGTAGGACCCGATGATATCCCAATTGAAGTATGGAAATATTTAAGACATTTGGGAGTTTCCTGGATTACTAAACTTTTTAATATTATTTTAAAAACTAAAAAGATGCCTAAGAAGTGGAGGAAGAGTATTTTGGTCTCCATTTTTAAAAATAAAGGGGATGCACAAGAGTGTGCAAAGTATAGAGGAATTAAGTTGATGTGTCATACTTTAAAATTAGAGAGGGTAATTGAATATAGATTAAGACGTATTACAAGGATTTCTCATAATCAATTTGGATTTATGTCGGGCAGGTCAACTATGGATGCTATATAGTTATTGAGAGGCTTGATGGAGAAGTTCAGAGGTAATAAGGAGAATCTATGTTTGATTTTTATTGATTTAGAAAAAGCTTACGATAAGGTTCCAAGAGATATCCTTTGGAGAGTTCTTGAGAAGAAAGGCGTTGATATGACTAATACTCAAGTAATTAAAGATATGGATACTAGAGCTGCTACTTGTATCCGAACTAAAGGAGGATTGACCAAATATTTACCTATTTCTGTTGGATTACATCAGGGATCGACTTTAAGCCCATATCATTTTGTTTTAGTTATGGATGGTTTTACTAGACATTTACAGGAGGATGTACCTTGGTGTATGCTTTTTGCTGATGAT
>NW_018164720.1:834381-837432 GCF_001263595.1 Phalaenopsis equestris | reverse complement strand
GTGGGAGATTTGCATATTGAGTTATTCTTACGCCCTCTGAGGCATTTTCTTTGTGCTCTCCTCCTTAAAAGGGGAGTCATGCATATTGAGTTGTCTTTGCTGCAGTGGCTCGTGTTGCGCCCGCTTCTTTTGCAAAAATGGAGTGGTTCTCGATAGTGACGGGTCGTAGCATTTGACGATCTTTTCCAGACTCGTACCTCTGTGTTTTCACTGATCTCCTTGCCATAGGTAGGTGAGTATTTTACTAGCAGTAGGTTTGTCACTACTGTCGCCGGTATGACTTCAGTCCCGGTTCTCTATTTATGTTCCTATTCCCCCGAGGTTCCACCTGTCCCTTGATTAGGCAGGAAGGCCAGGAGGACTAGGAATAGATTGCTGCAAATTTAGTAGCATGTTTTGTTTCATGTTTCTATACTTGTCCTGATTCCAGTTTAGGAGGTGTCTTTGGCCCCAAATTGTGAGTCGTTTTGCTACTGTCCCAGGTTGTGTGGATTACATCCCCACCGGATGCTTGTTGTGTGCCCTCCTTTGAAAAGGAGGAGTTGTGCATGTGACATTCTTTTCGTTATAGTAGCTCGTATCGGTGCTACTTTTCCCTCAAGGAAGAGGCTGGTTCCAGATGGCGATGCGCTACAATACTCTTTCTCGTTTCCTGGCCTCTTTTGTAGTCCTCCCAAGTTTAGAGGATTTCCACCCCGCGGATGTAGCACTATCTAAGTGAGCTAGAGTTACCTTTTTATGGTAGTGTCCTTTAGCGGTGTGGTATGTCATCGCTATGACTCTTTTTGGTTCCGGCCCAGGATCATGCTTGTGTCCCGTCGGCTGAGAATCACCCTTTTTGTCCTCTGGCAGTGTGGACCATGTTTCCACCATGATTCCTTTCGGTTCTGTCACGGGATGATGCTCAAATCCCGGCAGGAAGGCCAGGAGGACTAGGAATAGATTGCTGCAAATTTAGTAGCATGTTCTGTTTCATGTTTCTATACCTGTCCCGATTCCAGTTTAGGAGGTGTCTTTGGCCCCAAATTGTGAGTCGTTTTGCTACTGTCCCAGGTTGTGTGGATTACATCCCCACCGGATGATTGTTGCCTACCCTCCTTGGAAATAGAGGAGTTGTGCATGTGACACTCTTTTCGTTATAGTAGTTCGTATCGGTGCTACTTTTCCCTCAAGGAAAAGGCTAGTTCCAGATGGCGATGCGCTACAATACTCTTTCTCGTTTCCTGGCCTCTTTTGTAGTCCTCCCAAGTTTAGAGGATTTCCATCCCGCGGATGTAGCACTATCTAAGTGAGCTAGAGTTACCTTTTTATGGTAGTGTCCTTTAGCGGTGTGGTATGTCACCGCTATGACTCTTTTTGGTTCCGGCCAAGGATCATGCTTGTGTCCCGTCGGCTGAGAATCACCCTTTTTGTCCTCTGGCAGTGTGGACCATGTCCCCGCTATGATTCCTTTCGGTCCTGGCACGGGATGATGATCAAATCCCGTTAGCTGAGAATCATTTTTCTCCTATGTCTGGCAATATGGACTATGTTCCAGCCAGGATTGTGTGGGGGATCTTTCCTCCCCAGAATGCAGGTCATTCTCATCTTGCAGTCCATGTTGTTTTTGCTGATACCACAAGTTCTCTGATCGAGAAGGTCGTAGGAGCAACATCCTCTTTAAGGGGAAATGTTTTTGCTGGTTTGACGACCGTCCCAACTTCCGTTATTCCGGATTTCTTTGAGGTCTCACCCGTACTTACATTGGGCGAGGGCATCCAGAGGAATAAAGGAATAGATTGCTACAATTACTGCAGTTGACTTATCCACAAGTCTATTTGCTTGTTATGGTTCTAGTTGATGGGAAATTGGCACTCTCTTGGCTAAGAATCACTCTATTGTCTTGTCTGGTTGTGTGGATTATACCCCAACCATGATAGTGTGAGGACTCTCCCTCCTTGGGATCTAGATTGTTCTAAATCTGTAGTTCATATTGATGACTCCATTAAAGATCTCCTTTCCAAGAAGATTATTGAAGCAATTTCCCCTCTACGAGGACTGGGTCCTCTTCCTTGAAAGAAGTTCCTTACCTGGATCCTCTAGATGTCTGAGCAAAATTCTTTATTCATCTTATCCTATAGGCCCTCGTAGTAGGAGACCTAGGTTTGCCTGTCGGTCTGTTACGAGGCCAGGATATTTTCTATCTGTTGTGCAGTCCATGAGAATCGCCGAGGAGTTGCATGGGACCCTTGGTGTGGTACTTAGTTCCACTGTACTAGATGTTGTGTCAGGTATTACTATAATCCTGTTGGAGTAACTTTTGCCCACATTTAATCTGCCTACTCTTTCCATGAGCTATGAGGAAAATGTTGTGGCTTCCTTTCCATCAATAAAGATGAATTTGTCCTATTTTGATAAAGGGAGGTCCGGGGTGCACCCCGTCGATTCTCACCTTATTTGAGAATAGAGGTTGATCTCTCTACTTTGGCAAATACCCAGTGCCTTAGGCAAATTCCTGCCACCACGTCTCTTGATATCCCAACGCTGCATGTAGAATGACTTTCTACATTTGATGGTGAGGGGCTTACTTGTCTTTGCTTTGAAGAGTGTTTTATCCTACCTCTTTTCACCTATTATGCAAGGCTAGTGTGGATGTTCTATACTCCAATTGGGGGATGCCCCGAAACCTATTTGTTGATGACATGTTGTATCGATTAGACCACCTTGCTAGTCTTGATCGATCCATGTTTAGCCGGGATACACATCTCCCAGGCTATTTGAGGGTGTCTCATTCAATTTGAGCCAGTTTGTCTTTTGACCAAGCTCTCGAAGAGAGCATTTCATTGCTAAGAACATTCTGCATGGCTAAGCATTTGGTTTAGTCAGTTTTCTCTAAACCTGACTAGGATATGGTGCCTCACCTTTTTTTTAAGAACCTTATTGACTTTCTAGTCTGTTCTTGGTGAGAAAGCATCATTGCTTGATTGATCCATCTCCTATATCCAACTTTGTGGATATTTTGTTTGACTTGGTTGATTTTTATCACCTTATTGATAGTCATGTTGAACTGAT
>NW_018164720.1:831301-834341 GCF_001263595.1 Phalaenopsis equestris | reverse complement strand
GGGGTACCTCGATATCCGACATTGCCGGTTCGACCTCTCTACTTATCTGACCGACATACCCCTGCATCACTTGATGCTTCGACTCCAATTTTTGGAGGTCATTGAGATGGTTCCAAAAAGGAATCACGCCCCTTAGTTGATCTTGTCTTGGGTTCTCCTTTGATGATTCTTGAGGTTGAATCTAGGATAGATCCTGAGGATAAACTTGAACCAAACAATGTATGCACCTTCTTAGGATTTGCAAATCCTCATGGTTTGGTGGATTCAAATTAAGTCACGATGACTGAATCCCTTCCTTTAATTAACTTTCACTTAAGTTCTGAGAATACCTCAGAATGACTAGATGGGTGTCATTGAGATGTTAGTAGTTTCAGAGACTATTTAGATTTCTTACTTTTCCATTCAGCTAGACCAATGGAAGCTTAACAAGTAATGGATCATGAAATTCTAAGAATCTTTATTCGGGAGAATTGTGAGTCAAAACAAACTACTTTATTATAAAAGAAGCTCTACTAGATATAGTAATTCTCAGGGAAAATAAAAAAGAGTGTAAAAAAGGCCTTAAAAAGTGAAATTTGGCCAACACTCCTGAGAAGAAGCTTGAGGTGAGCGGGAAATCAAAAGTTTCAATATAAAGAACTTTTTGATTTCAAAATTCTCCTGATAAGATCTGACATTGGGATGACTGATAAATCAGTAATTGATTTAAAGACATCTCCAAAATGAAAATATTTCCTTGACACCTGGATACGAATGACGACGCCTATTAGGCAGTGAGAATCATTAAGGAAAGGGGCTAGGGAATAATACTTAAGGAAAATCCCACCTGGACCTGAATTTTGCAAACATCATGTTTTGCATGGTATAGCTGGGCATGAATCTAAGATGCCTGCATGAGAGCTCCTCATACCAGTTCGATTTGGTATGTTACATCAGATCATTCTTGATAATGACTTATACAGGAGATAAAATATATATATGCCAATAAAAAAATATGACTGACATGAAAGGCTCTCAGTAGCTCTGTGGGCATGTTGTACATCATAGAGTACAACCACTTTCTTCTACATTTTATGTGTCAACCTTATGGGTCAGAAAGTCCTTCCTTTGGAAGTTGACTTGCTTTTCGGGCTAAGATTCTGCCCACCTCTTTATACTCTTCATTCGTCGACCCTAGGGTCCCGGTAGTCCTTCCTTTGGAAGTCGACTAGCCTTCTTTATGGACATGTTGTACGACATATCGTACACCCACCTTTTTTTGTTCTTCATTGCACGTAAGAGAGGTCTTGAGCATCTCTTAAAACTGATTTCTGAATTGTTAAACAGGCAAAGTAGAAGTCCTACGGGTGGCTTATACCTGGCGCAACCAGTAATCAGTATAAGAGAAGCCAAGTACTTCTCTTATCCTCTCTTTTCGGTCCCTCGCTTCGAGCATGTCCGAATGATCGCGTCCCACCCATCATAAATGAGCGTGGTAGATACGTCTGTTCTACTCGTCATAAATGAGATTCGAAGATGCCCTCCTTTTAGAAGATCAAAGCTTAGCTTTATAACTAAGCATTCCATGGTTAGCAAATGATGCCTAGCTAACCTTTTGTAATATCTCCAATTGACGGAAGTCAATTTTGATTGATGTTTGCCTTATTGCAGGAAAGCCATGCCTTTTACTAGCATTTTTATTCGATTACCCATTCCACATAAAGTCCAAACTGAGCACCTTTCTATGAACTGAGCACCCTGAGCACCTTTCTATGGATATGCTTGTTTTGCTCACTTTAGATGAGTGTGACGTGTTCCCTCTTATGGGATATGTTTTAGTTTGTGTTTTATGGCTAGACACCAGTTGGTTGGCACGCTCTATTTTGCTCAACCCTTCTTACGTGTCTCGACTGGCCGAGGTCAAGTTCGATTAATACCTCTTTTGTGCGATTGCACCAAATTTTTTCTTCTTCTTCTTTTTTTTCTTCTTCTTCTTCTTCTTCTTCTTCTCCTAATTTTTTTTACTTTTATTTCTTCTTCTTCTTCTGGGGCCCGGAAAGAGGGTATGCCGCTACGACATGCCTACCTCTGGTTCCCCCTTTTTTGGGCCCCCCCCCCGCCACTGCATGCCCACCTTCGGGTCACTGCCTTATCGACATACCCTCTTTTCGGGCCCATGCCACTAAGGCATGCCCATTCCTACGATTCACTGCCTTCATGGCATACTCTTTGTCACTACTTATATGTTCTGATTTGTCTGCATTAGCACTTGCATTTGTATGTTTGCATGGATAGCGATCCAGGTTCGTTAGGAGAGTGACCCCATGTTGGTCGCGATGCCTTAACGAGCATTGCTTACTTGGTTGATCCCAGTGAGCAATGCGAGTCAAGTCATCGGGATTGACATGAGTATGACTGTGCTAAAGATCTAATAGATCTAACTTGCGTCACCGCTCTTTGTGACACCCTTTAGATCCTTCAGATCTTTAGGATGAGGCCGGTATGAAGGGCCCCGTCAAAGTCATACTATACTCAGACTTACCCCTCACTTGTATATTAGGTCGATGCACTTTCTCGGTAGATGGTATGCTAGGCTAGGATTTAGGGTGCTAGATGGTCTTTTTGATGTCTGACTATTGTTCTCTGTTGGTTTGGTTGCCCTAGCCAGGTATCTTTCTTTTGCATTATGCTTGTGATGTGATTGCATGTTGCATATGTGTGGTAGTATGTTAGGGCGTTCTTCTGCAGGGAGTCATGCCTATTTTTATACATACACACAGGTACCGCTATGGGGGGAGCAAGTAATGATTTCTAACCCTTTTGCTTGCAGGTGCTATTAGCTTCCCCCACTTTTAAGGCATGACTCATGATACGTTATGTGCATGTGATTTTCCCGCTGACACTTGTTTCTATGCAGGATTGAGTTTTTTTCTTTTACTATATATTTTTTAGAGTCTAGGAGAGTCTTGTAGTAGAAATAAGATATGGGCACAGGTTCCGAGGTGTTTGGCTCGGGAACCATGTGGAGGGGACCGGAAGCCGATGCTCGTGCCCCGGCTCT
>NW_018164720.1:829705-830359 GCF_001263595.1 Phalaenopsis equestris | reverse complement strand
ATGCCGATGAGCTGCCGCCCATTTGGGATACGACGATTTGTCCTCTGCCCTTTGGCCCGGATGTGCTTTGACGTATTGGGAGATCCCCGTTAAGATGATTTAGGTTATTTCGTGGGCCTCATGTGCTGATTAGCAACTACCCATTTGGGATGTGAGAGACTCACTCTCTGCCTGATGGCTTAGTGTGAGCTTTGAAGTATTGGGACTGTTCCCACACAGAATAACCTTCCTTTGATTGCCTATACCCCAGGTTTATGATAATATGAAGCGAAACTCCTTTTATCTAGAGTATTCTTAGGTATCCCCCAAGATGTAATTAACCAGTAGGAACACGTTCCTCTAGGAGTGTTCTTGACCCCAGAACAGGTACATACTCTCTGGTTATGGGTAGTCTATGTAGATACTTCTTTCGCGGATATTCGTTTAAGTTGCCTCCGCCCGATCTTGTTCGGGCGGATATTCTTAACCTATCCTTGCGAGATTTATCGTACGTAGACTCTCCACGTTTTACTTTTTCTCTTGTTTGTCACTTTGTCGTATGTCCCTTTTTATTCGATTCCTCTCCTCTTCAAATCATTTATATGGTTCGGGAGGGAGATTTATTCGAATGGGGGAAGTATACGACGATTGACAAGCTGGCGACTCCTTTTAAAA
>NW_018164720.1:797584-829667 GCF_001263595.1 Phalaenopsis equestris | reverse complement strand
ACACACACACACACACACACACACACACACATACATGAGTTTCATATTTAGAGGGGGAAATAAACTGGCAAATTGGTTGGCTAATCTACATGTAACAATATTTTGGTTGGTACAGTGCCGCCTCAGGCTTTATACAATTTGATCTCTGGGGATCTTTATGATGCCCAGTTTGTTCGGCCATAGTTTGTTTGCTTCTTTACTCTCGGTTTGGTGGTATGACACAGAGTGCTTTGTTTTATGCATTCTTTTCGTTTGGTGAAGTGGGGAGGCGTTTCTGGGTGCATTTTTTTCTTCTTGCTGTTGTTTCTTTTGGATGGGGTTTGCTGCCTACTATGCACCTCTACTGTAACATGTCATCTTTGTATCTTGTGGAGGTTGTAATTGCTGAGCCCATCCGTTGGTGGAGCCCATCCGTTTTGCTTGGCGTACCAGAACTTTGAGTAATCTAATGATGGATCTTTTTTGCGTTCTGTTCTCTGCTAACCTTGTGATAAGATACTGTGCTCTTGGGTGGCAATTGCTGTGGAACTGGCTTGTTTTTCTGGAGGAGGTTATGACTTCTGCTGCTTCAGTTTTGGGCCTTTTCTATTTGATGCTGTGCTTTCTGTGTTCTCTGGAACAATTGACGACTGCGTTTACGAGTTTCCCATCTGATTTCCCTATTTGCTGCCTTAATTGCTTGAAAGGTTTTTGTGCTACTGCGGCTCTTTCTCTTTGTTGTGTTATTTTTGATATAGGTCTTCTTCTTTTTGCCTCGAAAGATCCTTCAAGCATAGGTTCAAACTGCTCGGATATTATGGAGCATCTTTTGGTTTTGGATTATTTGGTACAGATACCTGGGTATAGGTTTTTTGTGTTTTGGGTATACGATTTTGTATTTAGTTGTATTTTTTAGTAGAGTTGTAATTCCCATATGGGTGTGTATTGTATTTTTTGGTTTTTTAGCTTTGGGAGATACTCTTTCACGATCATCTTTGTACTCAACCTTTGTGATAAACATGTAGGGAGCAATATAATGCTTCCCTAATATATATATATATATATAATAAGAATGTCTTGTACCTATTTTTTAAGAAGCTAATTTACAAATTAGTTAGTAATTAATGGTATTTGGTGCCTCTTGACAAAAAAGATTTTTTTTTTTTTTTATTAATATTGAAGAATTCCTTTTCTCTGAAGAGAAAGAATTAACGCCATGAAAAATTGCATGTAAGAATATGTCCAAATAAAAATAATTCTTTTACATGCAGTGCGCTCAAAACTTTTATATTCACATATCTATCAGACAAATCTTCCTCTTTAAGCATATAGCACCTATATTTTTTAAATACCCCAAAAACAGCCTCTCTTTTCTCGTTTTCTTTCGATCTTCTCTTACAGCGCCTTGGAAGCCCTCGTAGGAGCGATTATTCTATATGTTCAACATACACAGTCGTGTGTAGTGAACCAATCGCAATTAAATTTTAAAAAATAAAATTAAAAACATGACCCACTGACATACACATTTCGCTAGGAAGTTTTGTTAATTGATTCACCGTACGGGATATTCCCTTTTCGATGCTAACAACTCTTGGCCAAAATCAACCTCTTCTCCTTGACTTCAACCTCCCTTCGCCCCACAGCGGACTCGTCCAAAGTAATATTTCCCCTCCGCTCAAAGCCATGCCCTAACATAGGCTCCTGAACTATTAACAGCGAAGTAGCAGTTTTCTTGCTCTTTATCAGCCAAGCATAAAAAAAAAAACCCTCTGATAATTACAGCATTGCAATTATTTGTGTTGTGCTGGAGCCTTAGGATTTGTATTCATGTGTAGATTTGGTTGTGGTGTTCCGGTTATTGATAAATTTTCTTTTCAATAAGCTTATGGTAATGGGATTTATGGGCTTTACGATTAGAGGATTCTATGGCCAGGCATCCATTTCAATTCTTTTTTATTTAATTTATCTAGTAGATTCCATGGCCGCGTCCTTTTCAAATTTGAGAACAAAATAAGGAAGCAAATGGAGAAGGTAAAAGGTAATGTCTGTAAGAGAAAAATTTTTGGTCTGGACTCGGGACGTAGCTTTACGTGTGGGCTCACAATAATGTACTCTCATGTGTGTTATATCGTGCCAACCTTAAAAAATATTAAAGTGGAACCGCGAACTCGCCCAATAACCACTAAATACTCGAAATAATCCCGGAATAACTTCTGATGTGTTATTGAAGTGGAATATATGAGTTTCTCTTCAATAAATATATGAGTCTCAATTCAATAATCCCGGAATAACCCTGAAATAACCTCAGCAATGTTATTTCAAAGTTAATGAAGTGGAACCGCGAGGTTATTTCAGAGTTATTGAAGTGGAATGTATGAGTCTCTCTTCAATAACTTTGAAATAACATTCACGGTTCCACTTCAATAATCCTGAAATAACCTCCGCGATGTAGTACACGTGACGACATATTATTGGAGTCTGCACGTAAAACTACCTCTGGAGTTAGAACAAAAAATATTTTCGTTTGTAAGAGAATATGTCCATCACGATAATTTAGAACTATATCATAGAAGTTTCTCTGCTAAACATCAAATTAACAAAGTGATTGTATTGACCTGTAGGCTGTAGGATGATAAGATGATGTCAGGCGAGGTGCTCCATTATAAGAAAAAATATTACATGCGGACTCCGCATGCAGAGCTGCTTGCAGACTCCAATCCCCAGCTGACACGTGGAAGGTCGGACCACCTACATAAAAAAAAAATGAAAATGCGCGACCCGACTCGATCTGCGTTATTTATCCTTACCGTCGTGTTATAGAAATATTTGCTAGCATTATTCTGAATATTTTCTGCATTATTTATATGTTATTGAGGTGATTTGAGATGTTATTGTTCTTTAAACAATAATACCAACTCAAAATGACCTCCATAACACATGAATAACACATCAGTATAAGTTTTCATCTTTTCATTGAATTGTATCATATCAATAACACATTAATAACACATGAATAACTCACCAATAACACATTAAAAACAACGACTCAGGTGATTTTGAGATGTTATTGTTCTTTAAACAACAATACAAGCTCAAAATCAACTCTATAACACATGAATATCACATTAGTAGAAATTTTTCATCTTATCATTGAATTTTATCACCTCAATAATACATGAATAACACACCAATAATACATTAAATATAGTGAGTGTGTTGATTTTGAGATGTTATTGTTCTTTAAGCAACAATAACAACTCAAAATTACTTTCATAACACATTAATAACACATTGGTAAAAGTTTTTATCTTGTTATTTGGTTGAACTATCTCAATAATACACCAATAAGACATGAATAACACAAAAAATATCCAAAATAACTCCAAGGAATATTCCTATGCGATGGAATAGTCCCATAAGGCAGCGGTCGGGTTTTTTTTTTTTCATTTTTTATGTAAGTGGCCCGACCTTACACATATCAATTCAAGATTGGACTCCGCAAGCAGCTTTGCATGCGGACTCTGCATGTAATATTTTTTCCCATTCTGAAGGTGACCAAAATATATATTAACGAAAATGAAGTGCAAATGATGATTCTGAAAATTGTTTAACTACTTCAATAATATGGCTTGCAACTGCTTTATTGCTTTAGTGCTTCAACTTGGCCAATGAAAAACCTTGAGATGTTATTTAGCAGAGGAAAAGTAAGGACATTTAATGGCAAAATTATATTTTCATAATACTAATTGTCATGATTTTGATCAATAATTGATGCGAATTAAAACTCTGCTTGAAATCATTATTATAAGTTCTGAGCGCAAGATTCAAAACCCCAGTATGACACCCCAAATTATTATTTTTTAATCTTCATTTTCTCTAATTATCAACTTATCTTAGAACTTCAAAGTACATTTCGGTTTACGAAAACATAACAATTTAAATTGAATTAAACTTTGGTTTGATTGTTTCAGTTTTATCAAAATTTGTTTGGTTCAGTACTTTAGATTAACCGACCGAACACTCGCCCCTAACTGTAGCAAGCTGGGGCTTGGACGTGCATGATGAGAAGTGAGATCGAAGTATTAGAGAGCTCCTAAGTTGTTTTATTATTATTATTATTATTATTATTATTATTATTATTATTATTATTATTATTACTACGTTATGTGTGGAAGATTTAATACATACCACTCAATTCTATGTATTTACATATATAATATCTAAGCTCCTAAGAGTTGTTATTGCTCCGCCGTTCAGTATGTATAAATATATATAATTGCTTTGAGTATCACATCATATCCAAAAGTATGCGTTAGTGGTCAAATGTTAATAGGAACTAGCGGGCTTTGGACTCCAGTTGGCTAGCAATGGCCCATTTGCCTAGACAAAATGGGCTATCGGAAATCTAAACGACGGCCGAGAAAAAGTTAGAAAAAAAGGCACAGATATTTACATGATATGTTTTAGAAGAATTTGAATTATTTTATCCCCCATTTGATATGGATGTATCAATGCAAGTAGGGGTGTAAACAAACGAACTTAAACGAACTGAACACGAACGAACAAAGCTTGTGTTTGTGTTCGGTTCATTTGAAATTTAGTTTGTTTGAAATAAGCTCGTGTTCAAAATTGCTCATGAAACCACTGTTCGTGTTTGTTTCTTAACGAACGAGGCAAACACGAGTTGTTAGCTAACGACAAACCAGTTTGACATCCCTAATATTAATATATATAAATAATATATTATATTAATTATATAACTTATATTATATAAATATATAATATCTATATTAATAGATTACTAATATAGTATATTAATATATTATTATTATTAATTTAGTATATATTATAATTTATAAAATTTAATTTTTTAAAATATCATAAATTTTTTATATATTGTTATTTTAAATTATTTTATATTTCGAACAATAACGATTCAAACACGAACAAACGCTTCACTGTTCGTGTTTGGTTCGTTTAATTAACCAAACGGAAAAAAAAATTTCACGTTCGTCTCGTTTACTTATCGAACGAATCGAACATGAACTCATTGACGAACGGAACACGAACTGTTTGCGAACAACAAGCTTTTTGACAGCCTAATGCAACATTGAATAACCGCTCCATATGTGTCATCTGGAAAGTTAGAATTGGAAAATATAATTATATATCTTGATGTTTAATCAACCTTTGCTTCCCTATAACTCAAATTAATTTAAATTGCATTGCGAGGATTAGAATCTAAATTTTAATGTATTACCCAAGTCTAGCACTTATTTCAAATTAAAAGTCAATTTGAGACTTGTGATTTTTTACAAAGATGATTGTGCTGTTGTGATAAAAATAACTTTTTTACAAAGCTGCACCAGACAGACAATCAGCTTCTCCGCAACAACTTCCTCATAACAGCTTCTTAGGGCAGCACAGCTGCAGCTGAAAAGCTGAGAAGCTACAGCTGCGCCAAATAGAGCCTAAATGTTAGACAAAATAATGCTTTCCTAAATTGATTTTATTAATGATTACAGTTGCAGCTTTTCCATGAATTTAACAAATGAGTTTGGTTTAGTAATAAGATAAGATTTACTAATATGATGGAAATGGAGGACTTAATCAGATTTAATTTGGATTGATTAGTCCCCAACCAAAAAGGACTCGCCAGCTAACTTGTCCTTTAATTATATATGGACTCCAATAATTACTAATTAATCATTTCAGATTAAAATAACATGTAATTTGTTCCAATAAAAATGAAGTTGGTCAAGTATTAAATCTGTCGTTGTTTGCTGTCCCCTAGCACTATTTTTTTGACACAATATAACTTACCGTTTATGATCATTTAATTCGGTCTATCTTTTCTCATGTATTAAAATATTCATTTTTTTTTTATTGTTGGAACCTAAAATGTCCCGAAAATCACGCCCAGAATAGAGCGTATAAAAAGAGGAGAGTCAGAGATAAATAGTTAGTGAACATTCGAATGAAATATGTAACCATTTATTCAAAAAATGTTCCTTTGTTTATTGTCATAGGAGATGCCCAAAATACACAATTACATCTAAAACCCTCTTCTCTAAAAAGGGGCTAAAGGGTATTATGGTATTTAGTAATAGATTAATCGATCCATCATGATGGCTCCCGATCGTCAATACTCATCCATTCGTTCGGTGATGGCGAGCCAAACAGTGTGAGAATCATGTGAGTTCCTCTCGACCAAGCTCACTTGTAGTTTAGCCCCAATCTTCGAACCGCCTCTTTCGTCTGGAGGAGAGTTGTTCCTTCGTTCGGCCTATGTCGGGTCAGCTAGATTACCAAAGGGAGCGACTTATCATAGCTTTGAGGCATCATCCTCTCAACTCAGCATTACTTTTCATTCCAATAAAATAAACTAGTGTGACTTGAACTCTGCATACTTTGACCATGGTCCCTCCTGTCTTGTCATGTATCTACATTTCTCTCCAAGATTCGTGTTATCATGATCCTTTCATACATATTTAGTTCTCTAATTTTCTTGATTTTTGAAAGCAACAGCTGCGATAAAACAAGAGAATTAAATGCTACATTAAATTTATTTACTTCGCAAAAAAAATATTCTTAATAATTAAACACACAAGATTTTTGTCCATTGGCATCCTATAAATAGGCTGCTACCAATGACCTTCATATCTGCACTCACTTCATTTCTAGAGCTTTGGTCATTCCTTGTTGAAGGTACTCTTATGGCAAGCATCAAAATGTTCAATGTTGGTGAGCTGTGTGATGATATTCTGATGAAGGTTTTCATTCTACCACCTGAGAAATTTTGTCCTTCAAATTTTCCTGCAAAAAATTTCAGTATGTGAGAGATTTGATCGGTCATAAGAGAATGCATCCTGAGGGCAGTAAGCCTGCCAAGAAGAGGCGAGTGAAGCAATTGACTTTCAAGAGGGGGCCAATGGATGAGCGCGGAGATGATGGCGGGAACAAATTGCCTGATGATGTTCCCTTATTACGCAGAAAGTCGAGCAAGGGTCCGACAAATTCCCCTCTAGAGCATTGACTAAGCTTGATGTTCAAAAGAAAAATGACACCCAAAGAACTTCTGAGGGTCCGCCGCCTAGAGATAAGGAAGAAAATGGTCCTTCTTAAATTAGAGGGCTAAGAGTTGTGGGTGCTCCACCTATTTTTGGTGAGAGTTTCTCATCCTTACTCTTGTCTGAGCTGGACTGACTCTTTGGCATGAAGAGTTCATGTTAGGTATGGCTCATATACCATAAATGGGATAGATACTGGAGTGGAGCAGAGTTCACAAGCGAAGTGAAGTGGAAGGATATGTCCAATTGGGAGAGTTTCAATATGTGGGTTGGCGGTGCGAGGGCAACACCCCGTGGTTTAGTACAAGGGTAATTTAAGTAGTTACATATTGTACTATAGGGTTATATATATCTCATGTTTATAACCCTAGGTGAGCCTCTGAGTCTCTGAGATTCCGAATCTTTTATTCTGTACTCTTTATGAATATTGAAAAGAAAGTCACCGTTTTGCTCCCGAGGATGTAAGCATCTTTGTCGAACCTCGTAAATCTCTATGTGTTCTTCTGGATTCTTGTCAATTCTTATTTTTTCTTCGCCCTAAATTCTCAACGAGTGGTATCAGAGCGAGGTTCGAGTGCAGGGAAGAAAAATTTGGGCGGCCCAGGAATAAAGAAGATTTTGGCCGAGGAGTTCGGCTAGTGTTTAAGCAATTCAAGCTCCAGGTCGAAGGTAAAGTTCGGAGTTCAGCTTCGACGAAGTTTGACGAGGGTTCTATTAGCGAATCACGACAGTAGTTCAGATCTGCTAAGAGGGCGTTCGACGGTTCAGCGCAAGAAGAGTCGCTCGCAGAGCAGTTCGGCGCGACAGGGTTGCCGGAGTTCACGCGACGCAGGAGTTCGCAGGCGATCAGACGAAGAAGTTCGTGAATCGTAACAGACAGGAGCAGCAGTTCACGAATTGCGGGTTCTGGTGCGGAGGAACAGTTTGTGGTGACGGTTGCCTCAAATCCAGCGAGTTCAGCGATTTCGACAACGAACAGTTCGCGACGGTGGTTTCCGCGCGAGAGGAAGCAGTTGCGCGGGAAGGGGTTCGCTTGAATATCTAGAGCCGAAACAGGGAAGGGAGCCAGAAGAGGAAAGGAGCTTTTCTGAAAGGAGATTTTCTGGAAAGGAGCTTTTCTGGAAGGAGATTTTCTGGAAAGTAGATGCAAAGCCTTTGTGAGAAGGAAAGCAGAGCTTTTCTGGAAGGAAAAAGGAGCTTTTCTCGAAAGTGGAGGCAGAGATTTTCTAGAAAGTTTAAGGAAAAAATTTCTAGGAAAGTTTAATTAAGGAAAACTTAATTAAGGGAAATTTCTTTGGAAACTTAATTAAGGGAAATTTTTTTTCTTGGAAACTTAATTAAAGGAAAAGCATTTTTCTTGTTCTTGGAAACTTAATTAAGGGAAATTCCTTTTTTTTCTTGGAAACTTAATTAAAGGAAAAGCATTTTTCTTGGAAACTTAATTGAGGGAAACTTAATTAAAGAATCTTGATTAAGGGATTATTTAAAAAGACCCAACCCACATTGGTCCAGAAGAAACTCCATGATATATTTCTCCTAAAGGGCTGAATATTCACCAATGTGGAGATTTGTCAGGCATGTGCATTTCTCCTAAAGGGGCTGGATATTCGTCAAGGTGAAGATTTGTTAGACATATGTATTTCTCCTAAGGGGCTCAATATTCGCCAAGGTGGAGATTTATCGGGCATGTATTTCTTCTAAGGGGCTGGATATTCGCAAAGGTGGAGATTTGTTGGGCATATGTATTTATACTAAGGGGTTGGATATTCGGCAAGGTGGAGATTTGTTAGGTATGACTCATATACCATAAATGGGACAGATGCTGGAGTGGAGCAGAACCCACGAGCGAAGTGGAGCGGAAGGATCTGTCCAATCGGGGGAGTTTCATTATGTGGGTTAGCGGTGCGGGGGCAACACCTCGCGGTTTAATATAGGGGTAATTTAAGTAATTACATATTGTACTATATGATTATATATATATCTTGTTTGTAACCCTAGGTGAGCCTCTGAGTCTCTGAGATTCTGAATCTTGTATTCTGTACTCTTTCTGAATATTGAAAAGAAAGTCGTCGCTCTGCTCCCGAGGATGTAGGCATCTTTGTCGAACCTCGTAAATCTATGTGCGTTCTTCTGAATTCTTGTCGATTCTTATTTTTCTTTACCCTAATTTCTTAACAGTTTGGTTGTTTAACTAACTTACTGGCTTATAGAGATTTTGTGTCTCACCTAACTTGGCCTCTTTTTGATATGCAGACGACTCGATTTGCATTTCTAACTCACTTGAAGCAATCGAAGGCCCAACCCCAACATCTCAAAAGACCTTGGGGGACTCATCAACTGTTGGTGAAAGCGAGTGGACTGACTCCATGGTTCATCGTATGAACGAGACGAAATATTTCTTTGCCAACAAAGTCAAGGCTCGAACGAAAGCAGAAGCCCAGCCAGAGGCCAATATAAAGAAATTGAAGGTGCAACTGGAATCCCTCTCTGATAAGCTGTTGGTTAAGCTTCTCAAACTTCGAGTGGAAGTGACAGACCATCAAACTGAAAGTGTAAATGGAGTATGTGAACCTACTGATGGACCTGACTGATGTAAGGGAGGTAGGTTTGATCTCTCGATTCCAAGCTGAGCTTAATAGTGTTGATAGATTTAAGTTAGGGGGTCAAGTTTTGTATAAGGAATCGTTGAGGTGTGGGTTAGTCTTGCGGTAGGCGACTAGCAAGATGGCTACATGATTTTAACTTTGACTAGAAAGATCCTATTGATTGAACTTGAAAATAAGGTCAAGAACTGGAAACACCACTTTATTATGGCAACACTGAAGGGCTGGGGAATTTTCACTCATCCATCTGGTGAGTTATATAAACGTCAGAAGATTTCTCCTCAGATTTGAGGCTTGGCATCATCCTGAGAGGGGAAGAGCTTTTCTAAAATCTGATATACCATCGAGGAGATGGTAAACAAGTTGTTGAATTCAAGCAAGTATGGCTAGATGACCAAGGAATTAACGGCTGCGTCTAACGCTGAGGAGATGAAATAATGTCTTAGCAAGGTGACTAAGGTCTCTATGAAGGAGTTGAGGGCAAAGAAACCATTAGGGGAAGGTGAAAAAGAAGTTTTGAAAAAGAACAAATGTTCTATCCTCCTTATTTATATTTATGAAATGCATGTCGCCATTCAATGGATCTTGATCTGTGATTTAATGTTAATCGAAAGAATCCTTCCCTTATAGCAGGTGACGTAGGTGGCTACAAAACTAAGAGTCCTTTACTCTGAGCTGATGTTGGTAATTCTATGGATGAGGGCCAGTTGGAGGTCAAGAAGATCAATAGTATGATGTCTGGTTTTATCAACCTCACAGAGAGAGGAAAATCTAGTCAGCTATCTCTAGACCCCAAAACCAGAGAAGAACGGGAACTCAGCCGGTGCTGATCCAAAAGAGGTAGGCTCTGGGCTTATGCCCAACCTAGAGGTCGTGATCACTAGTATTGGACTCGATTAAGGCAGAATAGGCCCTAGGTCCAAACCTAAAACCAGTCCCCTGAATTCTGAGAAGTCTCGGTGAAGGAAAATAAAAGACCCTACGGGTGGCACTGATTCACCTTCTATTTCAACCCCAGGGGAAGTGACGAATGGATTCTAATGAAGAAAGAAGGGGTGTTCAAGGCCTTTTTTCTCAAGGTATTACCACCTTGCATTAATTTATCTATAAAGGGATTGGTTCCATCGTAGTCCAGGAGTCGAGTCTCATGCGATGGAGCATGCATATACGCTATAATCAGAGAGTTTCAAGGATAAATTAAATAGCTTTAACCCGCTTGAATTATATTGCTTGGTTGACAAATTTCAGTCGTTGACGACAACATCATTCCATTTTTCATCTAAATAATATCTCAACACTGCAACCAAAATTGAGTGTAAGGATAAAGGTGAAGGTCGACAAGGCCCGTATGAAGAAAGTTTTATAGCGAGTAGATGAAACTTAGAACCATTTCGCTAGTACTGAGGCGATTTTGGCAAGGACTTCATAACGGCCTTTAGTTTTGCTTGTGAAGAACGATAATTTATCTGTGATAGTCACTTCAACTAATTACATATGAGATGCTTTCTGAGAAGTGAACAAAACTATTTTTCCTTAGTACTGAGTTTGTAAGTGAAACTGGGAATGGGTGACGAAAAATATGCAAGCGTGAGTGAGTTTGCTAAGCTCTATTGACTATGTAACCTCCAATCAAGAAGTTTGTTAAGGAACCTATGGAGTCGGTCGAAGAAGTTGGATCTTCAACTTCTCATCCTCGAGAGTTTTGTAGTGAGGGGTCTCTCTTATAATGTGTGACCATACTTGTAATGATAAAAATTTGATGAAATATAAAGTTCATATCCTTTTCTTCTACACAGTTTTTCTTTGTTTTTAACATCATGCACTTTTGTTTGAATGTCACTCGTGTGTTTTGGAAATAAATTTTTAAGGTATTTCTGACAAGTGTTTTTTGGTTAATTCTCCTTTGGAAGGGAGTTTTTAGGCAGCTCACCCCTGAGGGGGAGTCTTTATGTTGCTCGTCTCGGATGGGTGACTTTAGTTTGCTCACCCTAGAGGGGAATTTTAAGTTTGCTCGCCTTGGATGGGATTCTTTAGGTTTTAACGCATCAAAACTTACCATTAAGTAAGTTGTTTGCACAACACAAATATGCTTCAATTAATACCACAAAGTTAGTTCTCCCCCAATGTTAGTTTTCTACACTAATGTCATTAATATTCCAATTAGAGTTTGGGTAGATAGTCCAGGTGAGGCTGTAGGCATTGGAAAAGGTTGATCAAACCTAGCTTCTATGTTAGCGGAGTTAAAATTCATATGATTGCTAGCCATCAGTGGGCCATAATACTTTTGATAAGGTATAAACTAGTTTCCCTAAAAGTTTATCATTTAGGATTCAAATTTCAATTGAAAGCTAGCTATCAATTGGTTGGAATACTCTTGGAAAGGTAAAAATTGGTTTTCCTAAGAAACATATTTTTTTGGTCATTTAAATTTTTTTTTCAGTTTTTTCTTTTATTTACTCAGCACCTACAAGAAAATATAACAACAATACAAGTGCAAGAAAATGTAAAATAAATACAAAAGAAAAAAAAAATTGTTAAACCTAGATTCTTAGCAATTTAACTAAAGTTCTCCTAAAATTAGAATTTTTTTAACGCCTTTCCCCAACAATGGTGCAAAAAGCTTGACACACCAAAACTTACTATGAAGGAAGTTGGATGCACAACGCAAGTATACGTGTTTAGTGATAATATGATTAAATAATACCGTGTATCAATCCCACGATAAAGTAGAAAAGAACTATTCTTATGGGAGAATCTCTAGTTTATTAAACTTCTAAACCTGGTTTAGTGCGATAAAAAATAGGAGAAGTATTCTAAAAATCCTACTTAAAAGCAACAAAAAAGATAGCGTGTTAAAAAAATAAGGAAAAAAAAACAACAAATAAATCTAACATGTCCTCAAGGTGTGTGAGGCTCACATTCATGTGACTTGGGTAACATTATGGTTTGTGACTTTCCAGACTTTCCCTAATGTGATTATTGTCAAATAGGATAAAAAGTCCTCCTTATGCCTATGTCTAGGTCAAAAGAAGGCTAGAATCTATGAAGTTGAGGCTTCCTCAATCCCCATGACATCCTACAATTTTTTTGACCCCCTTTTTAGGTTGCAAAATAAGAATAAAATATGTTTATTGTTACCCAAATTTTATGGTTTATCATTTCATTCCTCTTTGCGATGGGTAGGAGTCAGGGATTACGAAATATGTTAGCATTTCAATTGACCAGATCATGAGTAAATGAAACTCTTTGGTTAACATAACAACACAAAAGCTCTGATGTCTCAGGAAAATGATACAGGGAAAGAAATCATTTGAGAAAACCATAAACCCACATTCCATAAATCACAAAAACATGAAAGAAAGTTTAGTTATACATGATAGAAAGTACACCAAAAAAGCATTCCAACAAAGCCATTATTACAAGTAAGACTGAAAAGCAAACACTTGCAAAATGATTTATTCCCTCTTCCATAGTAGGCAACTCCTCTCTCATACAATAACTTCTTAAAACATATAAGAAAATACAAAGGAAAAAAGGTGAAGACACCCTAAACTTTGGTGCCCAAGCTGTCTTCTCCCATCTAAAAGCCAAGAAAAGGCCAACATTCCCCTCTTTCATGAAATAAATAAGTTCTTATAGTTAGGTTTTGTATTAAGGACCAAAATAAGCATCCAAGCTAGTTCAAAATAGGTAAGAAATCAAATAAATTTGAGATTTGGACATCCAATGGCAGGATGAAAACAAAACCCAACATAGTTACACCCAAAACTGGCATGATTATGCTAGTTCTAGCATGACCATGCCCATATGTGGCTTGGTCATGCTCAAATCTAATGTGGTCAAGCCAAACAACACTTCTTTTGTGCAATTTGGCTCCCTTCTACTTGTTTGACACATGTAACATGCAAAATAACACAGAGAACATTCCACAAGCATAAAATTGTGATAAAAAAGGTGAAATAAAAGATAAAATTTAGGAACAAAATTGGGTAAAATCATGTTAAATTGGTGCATGTCAGCTGCTCGCCCAGGAAGAGAGTCTTTAGTTTTTTTTCCCTAAATGGTAGTCTTTAGTTTTTCACTTCCCTAGTCGTTTGAACTGACTAGTAGGGTGTACAACTTTTTTAGGTTCTGTGAATGTGGTTGATGTCATGAGTCATACACATAACATGTAATTCAAAAACTAAAGAGAGGAAGTGTTGAAGTATAAATATTTTTCTTTTCCTTTAATTGTTACAATGTATTTAGGCTGCTTTGTTGCACTGTACTTGAAGCACATCACTACACTATCTTCAGAGTGTGTTGTTGCACAATGTTCAGGACAATGCATTACTTTATCAGGTGCTTCATTACTCTAAGACATATGCTAGAATTTTGCTGTGCATATTGTGATTTTATAGGGGTATTGTTGCAACAAGCAGAGGGTGAGACAGTGGTCAATGGTTTCCGGTGAAAAGTGATCGATGGCTACAGGAATAGAAATATTTCAACAGATCTTCAATGTAGAACATTGTACTTCAGCTCATTCTTCTCCTTCTCTAGGTCCTCGTCCAAGCTTAAATCTCCCTCTAGTTTACAATCTAGGTCCCCTTTTATGAAGGGGCAAGTCTCTATTTAAAAAGACTGTAAGAGGCCTACCTACAAATACGGAAGGTTTCTAGCTCACTCCATAGGTTGTTCGGAGAGCTTCCTTCATTCAGATGGTGTTTTATAAATATTTGAGTGTCTTAGTGATGTCAAAATTGAGTAATTTTTAGCTCATTGGATTTATCTCATCTAGATGCTCGATTAAGCTATAATCTTGTTAGGTTTGAAATATATTTGACCTTTTAAATGGATATTAGAAGCTTTCTAAAATGGCTTAATGGCTAGATATGAGATTGATTTGACTTGGATTGAACCAAATTTCATGTCTTTGTTTTCGTCTAGTCGAGCCAGTAGATTTGACAGTATTTTTGTTGAAGTCAAAGTTTTGGATGATTTTTAATTGAAGTTCAAATGTTTCCTGCTCCATGTTTGCCTCAAGATTCATGTCACACCTCAAGATTAATTTTAGATGAAGAACATTTTTAATGGTGTATCAACTGCCCTCCTATTTTCAGACGAGACTGATTTTGTCATCTGAAAATATCAAAAAATTAGATTATTTTCTTCTCTATTTTTAGATGTGTACATATAAAATCCTAACCATCACATATTTACAATGCTATATTCATCGATGGGTCAGATCGGTGGGCGTGTCATAGGCGAACATCATAGCAAGTTGTTGGCCGTCAGTGGAGCGGGCTAGAGGCACATCAAGTGGGCTAGAACTAGTCGCATGGATCCACAGCTGAGATTGCAGATGATCAACACTAGAATGCATGGCTTGAGATTGTGTACAATGATTCAGCACTGAAAGTGGCATACCGACATCATTGCTAAGGATGGCATGGATTATATCCCTTATATCATGATCAGAAGGAGAGAAATCAGTGCGGTGTGTGATTTGTTGGACATATAGGAAGGATAGGAGGCGTGCACAGAATGTGGTGCTGGATTCGAGCAATTGATGGTGGGATGGTAGCCAGTGGGATGATCTAGCGGGCTACATGTGTGTAAACATGCAAATCATGATCATAAACTGTTTGATTGCATGAAATTTGATAGTTCCTGTGGGGATCTATAAGCTATGCCAAAATTGGATTGGTTTTAGCTTTTTTTGTGTGGCCATTTTAAATCTATAAATAGGTAGAAAAGAGGATAAAAAGGTAGAATCTCTTTGTCTATTTGTGTGGTCAATAGAGCTCCCTTAGCCTACTAATTAAACCCCTTAGCCTATTAATGGGTGATCAACGAAGCCCCACAAGCATGCTAAGTGGAGTCTCCCAACCTAATTTATTGATCAACGAAACTCCTCTAACCTACTAACTGGAGTTTCTTAGTTTATTTGTGTGATCAACGAAGCTATATTTCACATTTATCTTTCTTTCTAGGGGAATATCCGTTGCTAATATCACACTTTCTCAGGAGATTTCTTGTGTTGTTGTGTTATTTCCTGGAGGAGGATTTTCACAATTCTTTAACACTTTCTAGAGAAGATTATTGTGTTGCTGTCACATTTTTTGAAAAAGAATTTCCTCATTATTGTTGTACTTTTTGGTGGAGATTATCTAAATTACCATTGCACCTTCTAGAAGAGATTTTTGGTGTTGGTGTCACACTTTTCAGAAGATATTTTTACATTGTTGTCATGCTTTTCAGAGGAAATTCTTTGCACTGCTGAGATGACAATATTTGCAAAATTTGACCCCTTGAACATTAGCAAAACTACTTAAATTTGGAGGAGGCAATGCTGGCATTATTTGAAGATGAACTAACTTTCTTTTGAGGGCATGAAAGACCAAGCTTAGAAAGATCAATTATTTCTTGGGCAAGCACAAAAAAAGGAATAACTCCATCAGAATGTGGAGACTTTGTAGAAATTTTAAGAAAGCATGTTGAGCTTGAAAGAGAGACAGTAAGTTGAAGACCTACTGACGATGAGAATGATATTTTAGTGGATCAACATCTTTCTTCTGCTAGCCTGTTGTGGCTTTTGTACTAGTATGTGTTGGTGTTTGTAGGTTTTCAATTGCCTGGTGTGGAGTTTGTACACCATGATGATGTGATTTTTTGTCTTTCCTATAATTGATGTAGCAAGAATTTTTAACTTTTCTATTGTGGTTGCTTTTGCTATTCATCATGAGTTATGTTTGCCCCTCTTCTGGGAAGATTTTGCCTCACTTCTGGGATGTTATTGATGCCTTTACCTCTGTAGTAAGAGCATAAAGACATCAAATTTATTTGAGGCTCACATTTTTTGAAATTCTCTAACTTCACAAATGTGTTTTGTATAATGAAAATTATGTACATGTTGAGGCTTGACCCTTCATGTAGTTTTTGGGTAAATTTGTATCTTCTAAGGCTTGTGGCTTCAGATATTTTTGGTGTACCAGTGTCTTCAGAGACTTGCAGCCTTCTAAGATTTTTGAGTAGAGATCCCATCAACCACTTACTCTCATGGAGTATTTCTAGAAAGGAATGTATCATATACTATCTTCTCATCATGAATAGCTTCATGAGCTCATCTTATGGAGGGTGGGTGGAGACCTTATCTGCAATGTGCTCTTAAGAGGTCTTTTTAGTGAGGAGAGCATCCACTACTAGTTTCTCATCAAGCTACCTCATGTGCTCATCATCCAAGGGGTGAGTTGATGCATTTTCTGCTACTTACCCTGAAGGGGTCTATCTAGTGAGAAGTGTATTTGCTACTAGCTTTCCATTAATATTTGCCTCCTAGGTTCATTGATGTGTATAAAAGAAAGCTTAAATTTATTTTAATTTTGCATATTTTTTTGGATTAAATTGTACTTTAAGGAAAGATATTTTTATGTTTTTCTTGCAGGTACAACAGTTATTATAAGTGGAGGAAAGTGAAGAAGACATGGAGTAAAGTGGATGTGACTAGGAGCTAAAGAGGCTACAAGGGATTGGCGCCTAGCCAACAAAATTCTTGGCCTCTTAGGCGCCAATCCTAAACCTGGGAACCCAAGAGGCTGGCGCTTTGGTTCCCCAAACCTGGGAACCTAAGAGGCTGACGCTTAAGCGCCAACCATTTGGGTGCCTAGACACTACTTTACTAACGGCTTGGCCCTAGAATTTTGGGCACCAACGCATGTATACCATAATTGGCAATTCCAGACACTGGCGCCTAGGCGCCAGCCTTGTGACTCTTAGGTGCCAGAAACTACCTGAAGAGTTTTCAGCAGTTCATACCCACGATTTAAGAAGTTATTTATAGGATAAAAGAGCTCTTATGAAGGGAGGGAAGTGACTTTTGAAGGATAGGAGGCAAATGTATGCTGTAGGAAAGAATAGGTTATGTTTCTTTGATCAAGTAGTGAGGAATTTGAGAAAGTAGCAAGGGATCAAGAGATCCTTGGGGAGCATTCTCAGAGCTATGTAAAGGAGAGAAAGCTAAGTATTATGTATTTTTCTTATTGTATTTCTATAAACATAGTTATTTAGTGGATTTTTTTTTGGTTTCAAATGATGCTTTTTGTTGTGTTTTTCATGTTTTTAGAATAGATCTCTTTTACTTTTCCTTGTAATATTTAAGTAGGTTGTATAGGATTGTACAGTGTTTCTAAAATTGGTATTTAAACTTTAACAGGATTAGTAATCTTTTGAATTTCATTTACCTTTCATTTTGGCCAAATGAATCGTTAAAATGTGTTGTGATCCATAGTGACTCGGGAAAGCTATAGTAGAACTACTAGGTTATTCACATTGATCTATAAGGAATGATGGAAGTGCTTTGTAGGGACAACAAAAGTTAGGAAAATAGTCTTTGAAGGGCTCAAGTTGAGGTTTAAGGAATTAAAACAAATTTAACAAAACTTTTTTATGCACTCGGGAGAGGCCGAAGGAGAAAGTTTCTCCTATTTGTCACTAACAACATTTACAATTAGCTTTTTTTCATTTCCACACTACAACGTAAATCATTGCAAGGGCAAGTAGCTTTATAATTTGATAATCACCAATCCAACTAGGTAAAGTAGGATTTTTGTAGGATAAAACCTTTATATTATTTTGCAATATAGTAGGACTAGAGATAGTACAAATTTAACCTAATTTACATTCCAAGCTTAAGAGAAAAACTTAGTAAGCTAGAATTTTTCCTAAGTATAAATCCCTTGCTCTCTATAAGATTGATAATCCAGACTCAAAAATTTGAAACTATTAAAATGATATGTAAAATTTCGTAAAGCGTAACAAGCAAGTCGATCACGCATCACTCATCCCTAGGGGTATAGGTGGAGACATTTTCTATCACTAAGAATATTCAACCTTTCTTAGGATGTTTGTCAAAGTGCATCCACATAATGACTGTAGCCTATAATGAAAGATGACAACGAAAATCCACAAAAAAATTTTGACCTATCCGAATAGATGCTTTGTGTTTCTTGAGACTAGGTGTATGTTGAAATGAAAAGTACTTTTTCTTAGAAAAATGAATATATCCATTCTTAAGAATAATGTTTTACAACTTGTAAATTATTTCTTTTGAATTTTTTTTCCGCATGAGATGTGTTCTCCACACAAGCTTGTAAAGCATCCCGTGTATTTATTGAATCTTGAAAAGACTAGCTTCTCGATCCAGTTGTAGAAGAACTTCAATACGATGAGGGGGAATTTGAGCAAGCACTCTTTGCTATTAAAGTTTCACCTAGTCTTGAAGTAAGTCTCAAAGAATTCATATCTGAACGAGATGCAGGATAACTATTCCACTACAGTCATGCCCGGAATGTTAACATAAATGATAATTTGAAACTGCAATGAAGGTTTCCCCTAGCCTCGAAGTAGTTTTTATAGACTTTGTGTTTGAATAATGTACAAGATGATAACCACACCATAAATATGCCTGTGGCATTAACATGAACACCATTTCAAGACAACAATGAAGGTTTCTCCCTAAATAAAGAATACTTCAAAAATGATCATGATGTATATCATTATGGAACGAAACAAAGTCTCAATTTTGTAAACTTCAAGACTTTTCCAAAATGGACTTTGTTTCCCATAGACAGCACAAAACTGATGCGTGTCAGAAGATTTACAGTGATAGGGTGATTACATAGCATCATAATTAAAGTGATAGGTAGAGACACCATAAACTTTTATATGAATAACTTTGGATTGGTATTAAAATATTACAATGTCTAGCCTAATTAATAATCAATATGTAATTTTAATTACATAGGCTCCCGAGTTAGCGAAGATGGAATTACAAAGTTTATATACAATGGTATTTCAACAATAATAGTCGTAATATGGCCACAAAGTTTGTAGTATATTGCTATGGAGATGGTAGTCTGGTGTGAATATTGTAGATTGTTGTTGCAGTGTCAACTTGTCATAGAGACCATAATTTAAAATCCTGATAATAGTTAGCCATGAAAGTTGTAGAAGGTTGCTTTATGAGTGTAAATTGATCACAAAGGATGTAGTAGAGAGTTAAAAAAATGTTTCTAGATCATAGATGTTGGAGTTGGGAGTTGCATGAGCTAAGAGTCATGTAAGTCGTAGTTAGTGAAGATGTCTTAGTGAAAGTGGATCAATTTATCTTTTTTGTTAATTTCATTATGCTAGATGTGGAGGAAGATTAGGAGATATCTATTATTTTGGGGAGACCTTTCTTAGTTAGAGGAAGAGCAATGATATATGCGCAAAAAGGGGAATTAACTTAGTGTGTCAATGATCAGATAGTTACGTTTAATATTTCTAAATCAATGAAATATCCTACAAAAGGAAAAGATGATGAATGTTATAGAATAGATATAATAAGATATCTAAGTGAATACCATTTCAAAACAACTTATGAAGAGAAATTGGAAATGAAATAGTTTGAACACGAGAAAGAAGAGGATATAGATCAATGTGAATATTTTTATAAGGAACATTCAAACTATATTCAAGAAAGTTTTGAAGTTTTGGGTACAACAGAAAAAAATACATCTTTTTCTCCATCAATTGAAAAACCTCCTATGCTTGAGTTGAAGTTACTTCCTGAACATTTAAAGTATGTCTTTTTAGGTGATTCCTTAACATTACATGTTATAATTTTCTCAAAATTAACTATAGAAGAAGAAATGAGTTTAATGAAAACTTTGAATAGTGACAAGAAAGCCTTTATATGGACAATTACTGATATAAATGAAATCAATCCTTCAATTTGTATGCATAGAATTCATATGGAAGAAAACTGTAAACCCAGGGCTGATCATCAAGGAGATTAAATCCTGTTATGAAAGAAGTGGTCAAGAAAGAGATTTTAAAGTGGTAGATGTTGGAATTATCTACCCTATTTCAGATATTGCATAGGTTAATCTGATTCACTATGTTCCTAAGAAAGGAGGAGTGATTGTGACTATGAATGAACATAATGTGTTAATACCAATAAGACAAGTCACAGGATGAAGAATATGCATTGACTATTGAATATTAAATCTGATCAGTATGGAAGAACGTTTTTCACTACCCTTTCTAGATCAAATGTTGGATAGAATAGCCGGGCATAAATACTTTTATCTTATAGATGGATATATTGGTTATCACCAAATACAAATAGCTCCTGAGGATCAAAAGAAAATAATTTTTACCAATCATTATGTTACATTTACTTTTAAAAGAATGCCCTTTGGCTTATGCAATGCCCTTCATACATTTCAAAGATGAATGATGGTTATTTTTTTTTGATTTAATTGAAAAAGGAATTGAAGCATTTATGGATGATTTTTCAATGTTTGGAATTTTATTTAAAATACATAGTCTTTTATAAACACATTTTTATACCTATTTTTGAGATATTTCACTTTAATGAAAGGTATTTGTGTGTTTTTCTTTCAGGTACAATCAAATGAATTAAAAATGATAAAAAGAGTAAAAAAATCAAATTTGGAGCAAAAATGAAGAAGGTGCAAAAATGAACCGAGGCTTCTAAACACCCAGGACTGGCGCTTACATGCCACTTAAATAGAGAGAGTTGTGCCTAAGCTCCAAGTACCCTGAACTTAAGCGTCAGAAGTAGTTATTTGATGATTCATTGAATTTAGACAAATTTTTTGAAGAAGTGTTTGAAGCAACCCTTGGTAAAAATATGAGAAATAGTTAATTTACATGAAAATTCATTCAATTAGCTTTTCATAGGAGATAACTTCTAGAAGATTCATTGAATGGGGATAGATTTTGAAGAGACAACAAGACACCTCTTAGATTTTTATAAAAGAAGACTTGGATCATACATGAAAGAGGTCAATCATCATCCATCCATCAGACCGACCAGCGCCAACCACCACATACGCCACCATCGCTGCCCGTCTTTTCTTTTATTTTGAGTGTATTTTTTATTGTGAGTGAAGGAAGAGATTCAAAAGAACTTCAAGGCATTTGGTGGAGAGAAATTTTAGATAAGGTTTTATCTTTGTGACAACATTTAGTTTTAATTTAGAATTTTTGTTTATGTGCATGATTTCTACTTTCAAACTTAAGTGTGAGTAGTTGTGTTTTCTCTATGGATTCTGAGTAGTTTTCTTTATATTTTTCCTTAAAATAAAAAGTGATTAAGTATTGGAGGGAAGTTGTGTAAAGTATTAGACTTTAATGTTGGAAGAATTTGTGATGATTTTAAACCTTGTACTTCATTTTCTTCTTGATTTGGTCAATTAAGATGTTAATACCTATTGTGAGAACATGTAAGATCTGAGATGGTATTGTATCAATCTACAAATGATAAGAATCACATTTGATTTCATGGATGAGAATGTAGTTCATGGGGTTGAGTGCAAATAGAAAGGAAAATAAACTTTGAAGGGTGTAGAATTAGAGAACTTTAGAGTAACATGCTAAAGCCCTGAATTTGATTTATAGTTTTATGTTTTGATAAGATATGTTAACCTCTAGGTGGAGGGAGAAGAGAGAACTCTAGAGTGAGAGCTAGTATTATCCTTTCTAACCCGTCTTCAAGACTATTCAAACTATAAATTATTCAATGTCTTTATATTATCTCTAGTAAGGGCGAAGAATATTATTGTTCCTATTTGACACAACAAAATTTGTAAACTTCCACAATTGAATTCCTATACTTGTTACTGATTCATGATAAGCAAAAAGATATTTTATTTATATTATTTTCATCTTGCAAATATCTAGTTAAGTTAGTTAGTTGCTTACTTTATTCTCAATTATTAAAAAATACAAAAACAATTGAACTTTCATTCCTATTTTAGTATCTAGAGTTTAAGTAAGATTATTTTGCTACGTAGAATTTTGTTATCTAATTTCTCCTATTTTATAAAGTGCATATTATATTTTCCCAGTGGGTTTGATATTCAGGGCTTAATCAAAAAGTCATATATTACTTGATAACGATACTTATACTTGCGTGGTATCTCTTATTAAATATTATAATTGCATTCTTACTTTCTTTACAATTAAGAATTTACCTAGCTTATCTTTGATTGACTTTGTTACAAGTTAAGAATTATAATTAAGGAAATTAAGCATATAATCACATACGTCGCATTGAAATCTATAAAAAGAATCAGGATCAACTACTCAGAATTCAAGAGAATGATATGACAAAATATAAATTTTATATATAAAAACAAGTTAACAAAATAAAGAAAGGAAAGAACACAATTAATCCCATACTCCTCAAGTAAATTCCTTGAAGTTCCCTTTAAACACTTTCTCTCTTTACAATCACACTCAATAATCTCTTAGAAATGTAATGAAGAAGAAATCTCTCACATTCCCTCTCCTCTTAAACTCTAGAAGAAAATCCTAACTCTTCCTCCACTACTCTCTCACGCCACACCTCTCATACACACTCTTAAGACCTCACATTAGACTCCTCTTTTTGATTGGGGCGCCGGCCTTCTCTTCAAAAAATTCAAAATTCTCTCCTTTTTCCCAAGAAGCACACCTCTTCACATCAAGAGACAAATCCCTTCATCTAAGAGACATATCTCTTCATTCAAGAGCCTTTCTAAAGTGTCTAGATGCACTGAACCACTCCATGGAGCATTTGAATTACTTGGGGTCTTCTAGAACCTCCCAAAAATAGTCAATAACTGTCAAAATCCATCTTAATTCTTCCCTGGCGCCTGTGTATTGGAGTTCAGCGTTGATCACTAGATTCTAACGCCAGTTCTGGCGCCTCTTCTCTGTAAAATGGCACCTCTGGGGAATAAATTTATGAAGCATGGGAACGATTTAAAGAACCCTTAAGAAAGTGTCCACACCATGCTATACAGATTGGCTAATAATTCAAACTTTTTATAATGGATTAGTTGAGTCTCTTAGATATATTATCGATGTCGTTGCTGGTGATTCATTGATGTCAAAATCATTTCATGACACTTATGCTTTAATTGAAGAAACGACTATCAATAATTTTTAATGGCCTTCTGAGAGGGTGAATCCAAAGAAAGCAGCCAATATTCATTAATCTGATGCATTTACTATGTTAACAAATCAAGTTGTTGCAATTTCAAGGAAGTTAGACCAATTTGGAATGAATTTTTCTCAACCAATTTCTATGATTGAATAGAATTCATTAGGTCAAATGGTAGATTCTCAAGCATCATTAGAAACTTTGAATGCCATAAATAACAAGCAGAATAACCCATATTCAAACTATTATAACCCAGGTTGGAAGAATCATCCCAACTTCAATTAGAATAATACTATGAGTGGTAATAATCAGCAATGGGGGAACAATCAAGTAAACCCATTGGGAAATTGGAATAATCAAAGGAATAGTAATTATATATCTACTTATCCTTCAGGTTTCAACAGTAATACACAATATAAGGTGAAGAAGTTATGTATATAAGAAGTGGTGTTACAAAAGGGAAATTAATTACAAAGACAAGGAGCTACAATTAGAAATATTGAGAATCAACTTGGACAAATCACATATTCATTAAGTAATAGATCCCAAGGAACACTTCATAGTAATACTGAAATAAATCTGAAAGGCCAGAATAAAGAGCAAGTAAAAGCCATTCAACTTAGAAGCGAAAGAGAGTTGGAAGGTAGGGTTAAAAAAGAAACTGAAGTAGAAAGAGAAGAAATTGAAGAATCAAAAGAGGACACTCCAAAAGATTCTGAAAGACTTATTTCTCCGATGAAAATTGATTTGGAAAAACCACCACCTCCATTTCCTCAGAGACTTTGTCAACAAAAGTTGGATAAACAATTTTCAAAATTTCTAAAAATTTTTAAGAAGCTTACAATTAATATTCCATTTGTTGAAGCCTTAGAACAAATGACAAGTTATGTAAAGTTTATGAAGGATATTCTCAACAGGAAAAGGAAGTTGGAAGATAATGAGACTGTTGCACTTAGTGACAAGTGCAGTGCTAATTCAGAAAAAGCTTCCCGAAAAGCTTAAAGATCCTAGTAGCTTTACAATTTCATGTGCAATAGGAGATAGATTTTATGAGAAAGTTTTATGTGATTTAGGTGCAAGCATTAACCTTATTTCATTATTAATATTTAAAAGATTGGGATTATAAAAAATAACCCCTACTACTGTAACTCTGCAGTTAATAGATTGTTCGATAACGTACCCTAAAGAAGTTATAGAAGATGTTCTAGTGAAAGTGGATCAATTTACCTTTCCTGTTGATTTCATTGTGCTAGATATGGAGGAAGATAAAGAGATACCTATCATTTTGGGGAGACTTTTCCTAGCCACAGAAAGAGCAATGATAGATGTGCAGAAAAGGGAATTAACAATGTGCGTCAATGATCAAACTTTTACTTTTAACATTTCAAAATCAATGAAGTATCCTGCAAAAGGTAAAGATGATGAATGTTATAGAATGTATGTTATAAGATATCTGAGTGAATGTCATTTCAAAACTAATTATGAAGAAAAATTTGAAGTAAAAGATTTAGAACACGAGCAAGAAGAGGAATTAAATCTTTTTAAGGAAGATTCAAACTATGTTCGTGAAAGTTTTGAAATTTTGGACATAATAGAAAATAATAAATCATTTTGTCCATTGATTGAAAAACCTTCAAAACTTGAGTTAAAGTTACTTCCTGATCATTTAAAATATGCCTTTTTATTAAAATATGCCTTTTTAGGAGCTATAATTTCCTCAAAGTTAATGATAGAAGAAAAAGAAAGATTGAATTTCCTCAAAGTTAACGATGGATAATTTCCTCAAAGTTAACGATGGAAGAGGAAGAAAGATTGATGAAAATTTTGAAAAATTTTAAGAAAATCTTTGGATGGACAACTGCTAATATTAAAGGAATCAGTTCTTCAATTTGTATGCATAGAATTCATATGGAAGAAAACTGCAAACTCAGGACTGATCCTCAAAGGAGATTGAATCTTATTATGAAAGAAGTTGTAAAGAAAGAAATTTTAAAGTGGTTAGATGTTGGAATTATCTACCCTATTTTAGATAGTGCTTCAGCTAGTCCAATTCACTATGTTCTTAAGAAAGGAGGATTAATTGTGACTATGAATGAACATAATGAGTTAATACCTACTAGACAAGTCACAAGGTAGCGAATATGCATTGATTATAGAAAATTAAATCTTGCCACTAGGAAAGATCATTTTCCACTACCCTTTCTAGATCAAATGCTGGATAGACTAGTTAGGCATAAATACTTTTATTTTCTGGATTAATATACTGGTTATCACCAAATACAAATAACTCCTAAAAATCAAGAGAAAACAACTTTTATCAGTCCTTATGGTACATTTGCTTTTATAAGAATGTCCTTTGGTTTATGTAATGCCTCTGCTACATTTTAAAGATGTATGATGACAATTTTTTGTGATTTAAGTGAAAAATGGATTGAAGTCTTTATGGATAATTTTTCAGTGTTTGGAACTTCATTTGACTTATGTTTAGAACATTTATCTAAAGTTTTTAAGCGTTGTGAAGAAACAAATTTAGTCCTTAATTGGGAAAAAATGTCAATTTATGGTAGCAGGAGGAATTGTATTAGGACATAAAATATCAGAAAGTGGTATGGAAGTAGACCATGCTAAAATTTAAGTGATCGCTAATTTACCTTATCCAATAAATGTAAGAGAAATTAGGAGTTTTTTAGGACATGTTGGATTCTACAGACAATAAATTAAAGACTTTTCAAAAATTGCTAAGCCTTTATGTCATTTACTCGAGAAATATGCAATTTTTAATTTTAATGAAGAGTGCCTAAAATCTTTTGAGTTATAAAAAGAAAAAAATTAATCACTGCACTAATTATAGTTTCACCAGATTGGGGAAAACATTTTGAACTGATGTGTGATGCTAGTGATTATGTTATTGGAGTCGTTTTAGGAAAAAAATATGATAAAATTTTCAAAGTAATATACTATGCTAGTAAAACTCTTAATGAAACCCAAATTAATTATAAAACAACTGAGAAAGAGTTATTAGCAATAGTATATGCTTTTGACAAATTTAGATCATATTTAATTGGAACTCATTGTGTAGTGCATACAGATCATTCTGCTATTAAGTACTTAATGAAAAAGAAGGATGCTAAACCAAGACTTATAAGACGAATTCTTCTTTTGCAAGAGTTTGATATTTAAATTGTAAATCGGAAGGGGAATGAAAATCAAATTGATGATCATCTGTCTAGACTTGAGTTAGAAAAACCACTCTATTTTGAAAAAGAAATTAATGAATAATTTCCAAATGAGAAATTGTTCAGTATTAATGAGTGGCATGTTCCGTGGTATGTTGACATTGTGAACTTTCTTGTTAGTGATATTATACTCTATGGAATGTCGTACCAACAGAAGAGGAAATTTATATCTGAAGCTAAAACTTATTTTTGGGATGACCCATTTTTATATAAAAAAGGAAATGATCTAACTATTCGAAGATGTGTACCTTTAGAAGAGACATATGAAATTATCCGAAAATGTCATAATTCTGATTTTGGGGGACATTTTGGTGTTGATAAACAACATACAAAATTTTACAATCTGGATTCTATTAGCTTACTATCTTTAGAGATGTTAATGCTTATATTAAAACTCGGGATAGAGGTCAACGAGTAGGCAATTTTTTTAGGAGAAATGAGATGCCCCTCAATTATATGCTAGAAGTTGAAATATTTGATGTTTGAGGATTAGATTTCATGGGACCATTTATATCATCTTTCGAAAATTTATATATACTGTTAGCAGTGGACTATGTATCCAAATGGATAGAAACTGTTGTTTTACCTAGATGCGATGCTCAAAGTGTTACAAAATTTTTGAAAACAAACATATTTTGTAGATTTGGGATGCCGAGAGTGATCATAACTGATGGGAAAAGTCATTTCAAAAATGCTATAATGAAGAATTTATTAAAGAAATATCATATAAACCATATAATTGCTACTGCTTATCATCGTCAGACAAGTGATTTGGCTGAATTATCCAATTGAGAAATTAAAAGAATTATGGAAAAATCTATGAATCCAACAAAAATGGATTGGTCAATCAAACTTGACTATGCTTTGTGGGCTTATAGGACTACGTACAAAACTCCTATAGAAATGTCCCCATATAGGCTAATATTTGAAAAAGCTTGTCACTTAACAGTTAAACTTGAGCATAAAGCATATTGGACGATTAAAAAGTTCAATTATAAATTGAAAGATGCTGGTGATAAAAGATTACTACAATTAAATGAGCTTGAAGAAATAAGGAATGAATCTTACGGGAGTGCTAAGATTTACAAAGAAAAGATGAAAATGTGGCATGATCGAAGGATTCTTACTAAAAATTTTCAGCCAGGGCAACAAGTTTTTCTATATAATGCAAGGTTAATATTATGTCCAGGCAAACATAAGTCCAGGTTGATGGGCCCAATTATTGTGATGAAAGTTTATCCTTATGGAGCTATTGATATCAAAGATCCTAAAACTGAGAAAGTATTTAAAGTAAATGGTCATAGAATGAAAGTTTAATTTGTAGGCGATTAGTGTAAATTTAACGATTGAATGAGCTTAGTGTAAATTTAACGATTGTCCTGCATTTGAAGAGATCCTAATATTGGGGGTCAACCAAAATAAGCACTGGTTACATCAGGTTGACGACGTTAAACCAAGCGCTTTGTGGGAGACAACCACTAGTTTTTAGTGGGTTTTGCTTTGAATGTTGTTTGTGTGTGATTAAGAAAATGTGTGATTAAGATGTGTGATTAAGAAAACTTGGGGTAGTATTTTTGAAACTATTATGTGTTGGTATTGATTTTAAGACTTTATTTAGTGATCTAGACATGCTAGAATGAGTATTTGGACGTTAAGTATACTAGTGCAAAATTAAGCACTAGCGCTTAAGCGCCAATATTCGGCGCTTAAGCGCGGATGTTAAAAATCATGTGTGAAAATTAACTTCTAGAAGCTTTAATCTCCAATTAGTTAACTTAACCGCCAATTGGTTAACTTAAACGTGCCATGGCAGTCTTAGGACGTGTTTAAGAGTTATTGGGAGGATTTTAGCCTATAAATAAAAGGGTTTTATGATAGAATTGTACCCCAAAATTATTTTCTGCCCAAAAGTCTAAGAAAAAGAGAGATTTAGAGAAAATGTCTTCATGAGAGATGAATTTAAAGAAAAAGGAAGAGATCATGAGGAAAAAATTCATTAGTTAGAGTCCACAAGAGATGTATAATGGTTTCTTAGCCGTTAGTATTGAAGGTATGGCGGAAAATATCAACAAAATTGAGGCTAGCGTGACTTTACTTGAGGCAAAGATAAATGAAGTTAATGCACATCTAGAGCATATTGGATGACAATTGAAAATGCAATTTAGTCATACTAGTTATATAGAGGAAGCGGATAAGGCAATGTATCTTAAGCGGAAATGGATTGAAGAAGATTGTATTAGAGCTCGTCACCACTGTCCGTTTTATCAACTCTATATTTTGAATGCCCAAGGAGAGACTAATGAAAGATAGGAATTTGCCCCAACAAATAAAGAATGGAATTAAGTTTGGTGTTATAGTTTGCTTGTTAGGAGTCTTTGTTTTATGTGTGAGTGTTAAATCTTTTTTTTAGTGTTTATGTTTTTTGTGTGTTTAATTGTGTTAGTTTGTTAAGTGTTTGTATTTAGGAAAATTTTCTCATCCGAGACTATTTGGAGTGAGAATTAAGTGTTACATGTACTTGTACTAGTTTTAAATGAATTTAAGAGTTTATTTGTGAAAAATTTTGTCTATTTTAGCCTCGAATCAAATTAGTTATATTGGAGAATTTTGAGAAAGAGGAGAGTTAAGGGAGAGGAAATAGTCATTTAAGTGTTATAAGATCATTTATGGGTGGTATACTTAGGCTAATAGTGCATTTTACTTAAGTTCAAAAATATCAAAAATCATGCACTAGCGCCTAGTGCCACATTCTTGCGCTTAAGCGCGATGTAAGCTGAGAGGCAGGCGCCTAAGTGCCACTTATCCGCCCGTAAGTGCCGGTTCATGAAAACCGGTTCATGAACGATTAAAGGTGAAAAATAACCCCAAAAATTGCCATTTTCACTCTCGCCTTCACCTTCTTCCTCTCTATTTCATGATTTTGAAGTCTAGAGAAAACCTTTTCTTGGAGATTTCTTGGTGGATTTAAGCCAAATTTGCTAGATTTGGATTTCTTAAGATAAGAGCTTTACTTCTATGTAAAAATTTTAGATTTTCACCATATATTTTGAGTACATTTGAAAAAAGCTGAAAATCACTATTCATGGTGAAAAATGAGGAAAAATCTATAGGAATTGCATATAAAGTGTAGTTTATGCTTATAGGAGTTAAGTTTAGTAGATTAGACTTGATTTTTTGAAGTTATTGTGGAATTTTCTGAAATTTGTAGAATGGCCCTAAGAATGAAGAGAAATAAAGGAAAGACCTACCTTGATTCGAGCAATTTTGTGAGTTCAAAAGCTTAGGATAGGCATAATGTACTCTACAATCATGAAAGTTAATTCCTGAGAGGTGTTTCAAAAATCAAGGTGGATCCGTGGAAGATTCGATCGTTCGCCGACAATGGGAACGATTCAGCTGTTTTTCTGTTGTGGCTGTTATTTCTGTGGTTTGGGAGTTCTATGCAAATCTCCCTGAGGCAGAAGAGGATCAAGTCATGGTTAGAGGAAAATTGGTACCTTTTTCACCGGAGGTAATGAATATGTTCTACCATTTTCCACCTGATACTTTGTGTTTTTACGCAAACTATAGTTCGACTGAGATGGAACTGGACGAGATTATTTCATATTTGATTGTTGGAAGAGGACTTTAGAAAATTACAAATGAGAGGAGAGTTAACTTTTCCACTTCCAAATTAAGTGCACCATCGAAGGTGTGGCACTACTTTATTCCAGCTCTTCTGTTACCGAAGAATCATCTCAGTGAAGTTACAAGGGAGAGAGCAACGTTGAATTATTGTATTCAGGAAGGTATGCTCATCAATATTGGAGCTTTGATCTATCGGACTATCATCAGCTCTGCCACTGTTGCTACTACTGCAGGTCTGGGATTTGCTTCCTTAATCTTTTTTTTGTGTGAGCAGGATGGAGTGAGATATGATAGTTGGGAAGTAGTATTATTGCCTTTAAAGCCAATTACAAGTGTAAATGTGAAGTCGTATTCAGAGCATTCTATTTTTGGTTGGAGAGGAGAATTTTCAATGAGTTATGGAATGTCAACGTCTGATACATCCACCTCTGCTGCTTCTACATCTAGACCATCTACCTCGAGAACTTCTACTTCTAGAGTTGAGTCTACTAAAACTCAAAATCAATTATTGCAGAGGATGATGGACAATATTAATTATATCGCAGATAAGGTACAAAATTTAGAAAGCTTTGTAGATCATATTGATGGGTATAATAGAAGGAAAAGTGATTATGTGGAGAAATTTCACTCATCTTTGGAGAGCCTCATTAGGGGTAACCAAGGAGTGGAATCCTTCATATCTCAGATACCCTGATTATGAGCCTGCAAATGTATGGAATAGTGGTGATTATGATGATGAAGAAGAGGACTGAGTTATTTTTATGTTTGTAATATGTGATGGACTACGTGGTTAGGATTTGATACATTTAAGTTTATGTACTTGTTTGGACTTTGTGATGTGTGAGATTTTTATTTTGTTTAATTGTTATTGTGATGTTTGTATTTTGTTAGTATTTTGTTTTAAATTCTAGGGTAGCAATTGTTGTTGTGTGTTGATTATTGTGTTTTAGTTAGTTAGGATTTGTTGACCTCACTTTTGAGTGAGGGTTTTAGGTCTTTCCTTTAATAACTAGGATCTAGCCTTAGGATTTTCCTGAAGACTATCTTAGTAGCATCTTAGAAATGGTACCCACCTTCTCCTTAGACATTTCAACCAAGTCTTTGTTCTCTATGTGGGTTCTATATGTGATCAATAATTTTTTAATACAAAGATTAGAGATTACATAAGGGAACCCTGCTGAGAATTCCTATAGGACCTTTGGACCATAGGAAAGTCTTGCGCTGTTCTACACCTCTTTGGACTCCAATATATTGCATCATCATTCATAATCCACATGATTATCATAAACATTGCATTTTCTTATGACAATGTTGCAGTCATTACATCCATGGGGCTGACCAAAATTATTTGAACCCAGTTTCTCCTAAAAATACTTCAATTGAGTGTTCTAATTCTTCAAAATTTTCCAAAATTGTAATTGAATCACACAACCCACTTCAAACCATTTGATTTTATCATTTAGACAATTTGATACCCAAAAATTGCAAAAATACCCAATTTTACCAAAAATTACCAAAATGCCACTCACGGACCAAAAATTCTCAAACTTCCAAAATTATTTCAAACACCCCTGAAATCAATCTCCAAAT
>NW_018164720.1:794835-797345 GCF_001263595.1 Phalaenopsis equestris | reverse complement strand
AAAAAGTGCTCTGAACGACCCCAGATGACGAAGCGGGCCACGCGAGCGTGTCCGGAACGCCGACTTCACCTTGGGAGGACTTTCATTTTACCGTGATGGTGCATTCGACGGAGAGATTTAAAATAATAATAATATTATTGTTATTTTATTATAAAAAAAATAAAAATTTATATAAATAATAAATCTTCACGCATGCGTCTCATATCCTTCCCTCTCTCTGTCTATAATATGTTATTATTATAAGTTAATAATAAAATATAATACTATATATATATTATTTTAAAACCTACGCATGCATCATTTCAAGATTACTATTCATGCATGTCTTAACATATATATATATATATATTTATATATATCCCATATCTCTCACCCATGGCATGCATGAGGCATGCACCTCTCTCAACTCCATCTCCATTTATCTCTCTCTCCAACTCCTCTCTTCTTCCTCCAATAAAAGCCCACCAATCATCCTCCCATGGAGGATCCATCTCTTCCCAAGAACTCTTCATTTCTTTCTCCACACACACAACAGCAGCTCTCATTTCTCCTCCCTCGTCGGAAAACACCGACGTCGCCGGAAAAGCCGAAATCGAGCTAAATTCCGGCGAACCTCCGACCCGACGCGAAAATTACGTCAAAACGACGCCACGAGGAGTTGGATAAGCTCAGGAAGACCTATTTATTCAAACTTAATTGAGGACAAACCTCTTAGGCTCAGGTATATCTCTTAAATTGAGATAATAATCTCGAACTTCCCTCCCTTCTAGATCGAAAAGTAGATCAAAAAATACTCAAGTATCCGTATGAATGTGATATACTCTTCGAGCTGAACAAAACGAGCCCAAGAACGCAAAATTTAGTTGAGAATCGGCGGAGGACGGACTCCGGAAAATTTCAGCCGTCGGTTTTCTCCATGCATGCGTCGGGACCTGCTTCGTAGGCGTCGCGCGAGGGACGGAGGAGATGCTGAATTTTTTTTTATTTTATTATTTTATTTCAAAAATTGTAATTAAACTTCAAAATTAAGTAACTTTTTATAGAAAACTCAAAAAAATAAACCGAAAGATGTTATAAACTCAGAAAAAGGAGAAGGATTTTTAAAAACTAAAATCATAATTTTTCATCAAGTAAATATTTTTAAATTAATTTTTGAAGTTCTGGAGTATTTAAATCATAAAAATTAAAATATAAGTGGGAAAAATATGAAATTTGGCAGAGATATTAAATAGCCTTGGGGAAAGGTTCTCTGATTTTTCCAAGATATTTTAGTTTCTCTATATTTGTATTTTGATTTTTGAATGAAATGACATATTTATGTAAATGGAAAATTATAAAAATTATAAAAATTGTAAAACTCTCTGATTGAACGTTTGACCATTAACAGAGGTTTAACAATTTTAAAATCATGTTTAAAATATTTTTTATGATTAAAACACGTTAATTAGGGTTCAGGTTTAATTTAGGCTAAATTTACCCAAGCTCAACCTAAGTCCAACCTAGCCAATTCTCTTTAGGTTCTGTTCAACCTGATTACATACTTGGTCAACCAACATAAGAATTGAGTCAATCACCCATAAGTCCAATTTTAGTCATTTAAGGCTTTAGGTCAGCCAGTCTTTAGACCAAGTCTAGCCTGGGAAGACTTAACCTTTAGCTGAGTCCAAATTGAATAGTGGGACCATTTTAAATTTGAAATTTAAGTCATTCTATCATTTAATTCAGAATAAACTTCTTGGATTTTAGGGTTAGTCAACATGAGCTTTAATTTAGTTTAACCTACATGTTAAGTTCATCCTAAACTAAACCTTAATCTTAGGTTAGCCTTAACCTAAACCATTAGAATTAGTGACCCTGAACCAATAGGATTAGTTAACCTAAACCTTAGGTTAGTTAACCCTAAACCAGTAGGATTAGTTAGCCTAAACATTAGGTTAGTTAACCCTAAATTAATAGGATTACTTAACCTAAACCCTAGGTTAGTTAACCTTAAACCAAGAAGATTAATTAACCTAAACCTTGGGTTAGTTAACCCTGAACTAATAGGATTTATTAACCCAAACCATAAGTTAGTTAACCCTAATCCAAAAGGTTCAGTTAACCTAAATCTTAGGTTAGTTAACCTTAAACCAATAGGATAACTTAACCTAAGCCTTAGGTTAGTTAACCTTAAACAATTAGGATTAGTTAACCCAAACTTTAAGTTAGTTAACCCTAATCCAATATGATTAGTTAACCTAAACCTTAGGTTAGTTAACCTTAAACAATTGGGATTAGTTAACTGAAGCATTAGGTTAGTTAACCCTAAACCAATAGGATTAGCTAAGCCTAAACCTTATGTTAGTTAACCCTAAACCAATAGGATTAGCTAAGCATAAACCCTTGGTTAGTTAACCCTAAACCAATAGGATTAGCTAAGCATAAACCCTTGGTTAGTTAACCCTAAACCAATAGGATTAGCTAAGCATAAACCTTTGGTTAGTTAACCCTAAACCAATAGGATTAGCTAA
>NW_018164720.1:747717-793967 GCF_001263595.1 Phalaenopsis equestris | reverse complement strand
GGTCTAGGTTTGAACTATACCTCCACTACCCTTTAATTAATTCACTATAAAATTATCGAAACAAATAAAACTTTTAATAATAAGATTGGAGGACCTGAAGACATGAAGACCTGAAGACATTTGAGTATGGAACTTGGAGCAGACTTCATGGGCAGCTCGTTCAAGACCCTTTCTTTAGTTTAAATAACAATCCTTAGGATTCTGAGGCTGTCTTTTATGACATAAAACTCTCTTTTATTAGGCTCCTACATAGTCCCGATATGCAATATGTCCTAACTTGTTTTAGGATTCTGAGGTAGTCACTCGGCGTAAAACCTCCTATCTTTCTAGGCTTTTTGTGTAGACCATCATTACGCAAATCTAAGCCCTAGTTAATAAAACTGGCAAGAGTTAACTTAAATTAATATCATCTTAAATTGAGCCAAACATTATGATAGTTTGGGGGATTACCAAGAACCTACTCTGGATCTTTAATCTCCCCTACTTTTCTTCCTTTGATTCTTAAAACAAAATCTTTCACCTTTGAACCAATCCCTATTGAAAATTTCACAATCATGTTCGTTGAAAACCCTTCCTTTTTGAACTCATGAAAATAAAAGATTCCTGATTTTTATCGAGAGTTTTCTTAAGTGCTCTGGTCGCTTAAGATGTAATTAACTATAGGGGCTTGCCCTTATAGGGAACTTAAAAGAACCCAGACTTAAATTAAACTCTATTTGACTCCCATATCGAATAGAGGAATTTGTCGGTCATCATGCAAACTTGCAGATCAAACGGAAGTAATTTATTTCTATAGTTTATTTAATTGAGCTTATTATCAAGTAGTGTATTACCTTTCAAAGTGGTACATTACTCGTGATTAGCTCAATTATCCAAACTGTAGAAATTAATGGGATTAGTTTGACCCCATTTTCCTTAAATTAAAATACCTAATTTCTAAACACTATATTACACTAAATTAAACCCCACCCAGCCGAATTGGCGACCGACAGGATTGAACTTTTTTCTGTCTTGTGAAAAGTTGAAAATCTTGCTAACTTTAGTTAAACTGTAGTTTTAGAAAACTACTATCCTGTATTTTTCTTTTATCTTGTTAGTGTGTTTGATTTTATGTTGAGATTGTGAAATCAAAGTTAGTGTATTTATTACTAATGAATCTCTATATGTTAAAAAGTAAGAAATTTGATCAAAAACTAATTTTACTCATGTTTTTAATTTGGTACTTGTATAATTAGGGTATAAAAATTCTTGTAAGCATGCTATTTCAATTTTTATTCCTGCTTATATATATATCTGATGCTAAGATGTTAAATCTTGTTAAAAATTTTAGTTTGGGGGGGAATGAAAAATATTTTCAAAACATGAATTTTATTTATTCTCAAATGTGCTACAAGTGAATTTGATTTGAAAAGAAAAATGATCATGTATATGAAGTTATATTAGGGAAATAAAATTTTATTATAGAAATGAGTAAGGAAATTTAGTTAAAATTCTTAATAAAGAAAAACTTTCAATTAAAAGTTTTTAGTGTAGAAATTGTTAAACATAGTGTACCTATCTTTAATAAGAAAAATTGTATTTTTGAAGAATTTAGAAATTAGACTTTTATTTTTAATACTTAAATTTCTTTTATTAAAAAAAATTTTCAAAACTCTTATTATATTTATAAGTAAAAGATTTATATCAGGACTTTGTTTTAGAAAAGAAGAAATGGAATTCAAAATTATTAAAGATCTATCCATATATAGTAATCATTGCCTGAAAAAGAAAAAAAAAGAAAAAAAAAGAAAAAAAAGGTAAGGGAAGAGAAGCGGATTAGTGTCTAATCAAAAATTGGTTTCATATTTGATCTTTTTAAAGTATAAGACTTGAGAAATTCTTAAGCTTATGGATATAATATAATAAATAAAATTAATTAGAGAGTCATATATTACTTGATAACAATACATAAAATTGCGTAGTATCCCAATTTATATTAAGTTAAAAAGTTAAATTCTTAAAATTCTTATTTTCTTCCGGATCAAGTTTTTGGTATTGTTGCAAAGTAAGGAAATATAAGTGAAAAATATAATTGAAGACATTGTTATACTGTTGCATTTAAATAGCAACGGGATCAATAGGCTAATCGAGCAGGCCGAGATGAGCTCGAGTTTGTTTAGTAAACGAGCTCAACTTTGAGCTACAACTCAAGCTCGTAGCTTGATAAGCTCGGCTCATGAGCTTGTTAAGAATCTAAACACGTGTGAGGTAGCTCGAGTTGTTTAGACGACTGACCTGCCATGAATGACCAGGCTTAGACGACCCATCCTGGATGACCGACCCAAAGAGATGATCGAACAAACCTGGACACCCAACCCAGACGATTGGTCCAGCCTGGACGACCGACCCGAGTTGGATGAACGACCCAGTTCAACCGACCAAGCCAATTAACCTTAGTCAGCCGATCTAGAAAGCAGTCAGATGACAAGAACATACATCAAAAATACCATAAATAACCCGTTATGGATCATTTTAAAGCAGAAGCAAAAATGTAATATTATCATTTTGTACTCTTTACTCTAGAAATAACAGAATCATATTATGAATAAAACATTATTGATCACTATTTATTATTGTCCATTCTCTCTCTTTTTGTCTATGTTTATCTCTCTTTACGCTCTATTCTTTAGGTGTGATTTACAAACAACTCAGGATTCAACAGTAGGCATTGATAAACAATGTTATGAGAGATGAAGAGCAATGCATGTATCAAATGTTGGCATAAAGATTGAGAGCGAGGTAAATGCGTGTCAATCATTAGTTGAAAAGAGAGATGAATTCTTAAAGAAGAACAGTTCTTATTAAAAAAAGTATCTTTGCTTTATTTCAAACGTCTCAAATTGGTTAAGAAAATCATAGTTCTACGTTTTATTTTTGATAAATTTACATACTTATCATTAAATTCCTATATATTTACATATCTAACACATAAACTTCAATTTTTACAAACATACAATCATTACAATGCATTAAAAGGTGTATTTACATTTTAAAAATCGAAATAATGGTATTACAAAAATTAAAATACTAGCTTTTTTATGTTATATTAAGAAATTAGGTGCTATAAATATAAATTCATATGGTATATATGTAAATACATAAGAATCATGTTGTATGTATGTAAATGCCCATTTATTAACAAAATAAATTTGCATATTTCTATTGTATTAAAAAAAAATTTTTTTATTTTTTTTTTTAAATTTGATATATACAGATAATAATAATAATAATAAATATGAGAAAAAAATTATAATTAATTTTAATATGTAAATTTATTTATTAATTGTATTAAATTAATTTATTTATCAGTTTTTTAAATAGTTTTTTTTTATAATTAGTGTGAGTTTTATATAAAATTTTAATTAATTTATTTTTATAATAAATTTGCCGTCAAGCCCCTAAAAAGTAATGTGTCCCTCGAGTTGGAAAAATTATTACGTCTGGACTCCGGACGTAGAGATACCACGTGGAGGTGACAGAAAAATAAAAAAAAAAAATTATTTTAGCACGAGGAAATATTCCCCCGTGTTATTCCGCGTTATTCAGGTATTATTGTGGTGATATTTATGTATTATTGTGTTCTGAGAATATTCTCGGTGTTATAATAACACAATAACGCATCAACACCACCACAATGATACCTGAAGAACGCAGAATAACACAGGAGGAATATTCCCCAGCGTTATCGGGCTGGATCAAAAGAAAACAATTTTTTTTTCTTATCAGATCTACATAGAGGTGATTCATTGAACTCCGAACGTAATAATTTTTTCTTGAGTTGGATGTATATATATATATATATATATGTAAATGTTATATATGAGCACAAAAATGAGAATTCAATTAGGACATACGTATTAAAAGTAGGTCCATTTGAAATGGAATGATTTGACAGTACTAAATGGTAAGCTCTATTTCAAAGTGCGAGAAACTCGTACGGGAGAAAGTCGGCTCCTTCAACGCGGCAATTACACTGCGACAATCATTTGGTCTTCGGAGGGCCGAATAAAAATGAAAATATGAGACATAACTTTGCGGCTCTCTCGAATATTAAATTTTATACATTTAAAAAAAAACGATTTTTAATTATTTGGGAGAGATATTTTTTAATGAATGAGAATTATAATTTTTATTTCAAAATTTTAAACAGTATTTTGTTTATAATTATTTTTCTAATATTAAAAGCTGTTTTTTCAACATATAAATTTTAAAGCGTAAGTAAATAGTAGTTAAATGGTAATATGCAATAATAATCTTAAAATAAATGAAAAAAAATCTATCCTAAATTAACTCATAGTTATTATTATTAGTTTATTTGTCAAATTTCTTTAGATCTAAGCACTAAGGCTCTGTTTGGCGTAGCTGCAGCTTTCCAGCTTTTCAGCAGCAGTTGTGATGCCCTAGGAAGCTGTTGTGGGGAAGCTACTGCAAGAAAGCTGATTGGTTGTTTGTTACAGCTGTGTAAAAACAACTGTGGTGCAGCTGTTTTTGGAAAAACGACAACTCTGCTCTTGTTTAGTTAAACTGTTTGAAACAGAACAATGTCAGTCTTATATATGATACAATAGAATCAGAAATTCACTTTACAAGCTAAAAATGTAAAAAATAGACTTCTACAATTTTTAGTCAATCTCAGAAGCAATAAGTTTGATACTCTTAAGGAAAAGTTCAAATAAAAATAATCCAGAATTACAGATATTCAGCTCACGTCACAGTGAGTATCAAGAGAGTAAAAAAAAGTCTAAAACAATTTCAATGACAATTAATAAAATTATTATATTATTTTAACATTCTGATGGTGTAAGCTTCCGTGCCAGACTTTCCTCGAGCGATGTTCTCTACTTCCGATCGTCGTCGTCAGGGGAATCCGCCGAACTGTTTGCCCAAAGGAAGAAGTGACACTGTGTTGTGATGCTCCGTAGACAGCTATAGAACTTTCTACTGTAGTTGTGCGGCCGTTGTGACGTCAACAGGGAAGTTTGAAGTTCTCAATGGCAGAGCAATAATCGGGGTGTCCCGGAATTTCTTGAGCTCATATTTTCCTGATCGCAACTGAAGAGAAAAAAGTTAAGCGAAGATGAAAAAAAGCAAAACAATACCACACCATTAATCAAAATCAGCAACAACACAAGCAAAATAAATTTTAGATTTTATAGAGTAGATAGAGAGATTGTTGTTTATATTAGAATTTTTTACAGTTATCTGTGTGGTGGTTTTCTATCAACTTTATATCAACTTCCACATAAAAAGTTTCAGTTTCATATCATGCTCGATAATATAAAAAGCGCAACCATACAGGTATATCTAAATTAGTAAATTAAATCAAACATGAAGTATCAAATATGAAGTATCAAATATGGTTTAAGATACTTCTGTATCAATTACTAAATTAAATCAGAAGTAAATTAAAGCTCAACCATACAACTGATGTATCAAATATGCATAAAGGCACACATACAGGTATATCTAGTAAATTATTTCATGCTACTAAATTTAATCAGAAATTAAACCAAATATGTTATAAATTCCACATAAAAGTTATATTTTCCTGACATAAATAGTTAAGCACATAAAGGTTGAGGTGGCTTGCAGCTTTATGCAATATGTTGCTTTGTATAGTTATCAAGAGGGTCCTTTCTTTTTTAAATGAAACCTATAACTCATGCATAAAGATCTTATGCTAGAAAGCTAACTACTTTCAGCATTAGCATTGGTGTTAAGAAAATACTGCAAGATTGAGGCTATTCGGAAGTTATGTTCAGTGAACATACAGAAACCCCCCTTTTTTGAAGCAAGTACCCACAAGATCATGAGGGGTACAAACATTAATTTACAAAAACAAACAATATTGTAAATAATTGTTGCTGAAATTCAAGCTAGGGATTAAAAAAGTTATATAAAGTGATGCATAAAGAGAAAGAGGAATATCAACAAAATCACACAGAAAAATTTCTCTTTGCAAGCAAGATCATCAAAAACTAAACACAATAATATAAAAATGGGGATAAAAAACATAGTTTGCTCAGGAACAAGTTGAAAAATCTGACTAGCCTCCTACGATGCAAAATACGAAGAACCTCTAGCTGCCATGATTGTCATCTGAGCCTGAACCTGTGCCGCTCGCACCTTAGTTTCCAACGCCCAGTGAAAGAACTGCTCCCTGGACAGTGCCCTCACATTCTTCTGATACAAATCAGATGGAATCGATCACTCCTGCGTCGCCTTATCTAAGGAATAGATGGTATCTTCCACTGCAAGGTTCGTAGCAGCGCACATCGGCAGGCTGAAACACATCTCGTGCAGCCACTTCGAGCGAGAGCATGGAAGAAAAATGAGACCGATGGACAGGGCTTTCGACGGGAAGACAAGGGAAGAAAAACGAACGAGCCGAACTACCAGAGAAGATGACCAACTAATGAATGCGAGAGAAGTAGGGGGAGATGACCAACTAATGAATGCGAGAGAAGTAGGGGGGGAAGGATCGCGTAACAACCCGAACGGATACCTTCGATCGAAGGGCAACTGCGTAAAAATAGAATCGCGGAATGCGGGACGCGTGGTCTATCCCGCGGCCTGCTTTTTGCGAAATTTTCCCGTGCGTTGGCCGCGACGCTGCCTTGTCATGCCTCCAAAAGAGCAGACGTCGGCTGTTGGGTGCCGCGAGCCGCGCTGTCAAACGAGCCCTAAATGCTCGTTTCATGGTCACAAATGCCGTTTGGTGTTATACAAAAAAATTAGCTATTGTAAAATGCTAGGAATTTTAGTGAAACAAATGAATAATAGTTATTCATAATTAACTCATAATTTATATTTTAAAACCATTCAGTGTTGTCCTCTAATCTACAATGCTTGAAGAAACAGCAAAAGGTGGTGGCCTGTACCTCTATTTTTTTGGAATGTTTGAATGACTAAAATCATAAATTCATATGCACCACATATATAAGATTTTGAACCACACCAATTGTAACTATTGAATCTATTTTTAAAACAACAAAATTAAAGAAATTTACATACATAGAATGCAATTTTTATGTATTACGTATCTCACATCTAAACTTGAATAGTTAATTTATTTGTTGAATTTGAAACTATTCAGGTGACACATCTAAGGAATCGAGCGTAATAGACACAAAGAAAGAGTAGTAATAAAAAGTATAAATGTATAACCTTTATTCAAAAAATGAATCTTCTATTTATAGGTATGAGGACCATGGAATTGCATCTGTCCACCTATTTAATTAAGGATTGTACAGGGTATTTTAGGTAATACACATTACTAGGGTCGAGAGACTAAAAAGGCATTTAGTCGGATGTATAACCCGAGCGACTCTCGTTCACCTTCAATAGCCCCTATGAGACATTTGCTTTTAAAAGGATGTCATTTGGACGATGCAATGCACCAACCACTTTTCAGCGTTACATGATATCCATATTTTGTAACATTATTGAGACTGGCATGGAGATCTTTATGGATGACTTTCTTTATTTGGTTCTTCATTTAATTCTTGCCTACGTAATTTTGTAAAAGTTTTACAAAAGTGCGAGGAAAAAATTTTGATGTTAAATTGGGAAAAGTGTCAATTCATGGTGACTGAGGGGATTGTCTTGGAATATAAGATTTCAGAGAGAGGTATGGAAGTTGACCCTGCAAAAATTAAAGTGATAGAATATCTTCCACCACCCACCACTGTGAAAGAAGTTAGGAGCCTTTTAGGACATGCAAGATTCTACAGACGATACATTAATGACTTCTCTAAGATCACAAAGCCTCTTTGCCATTTATTAAAGAAAAATGTGTCATTTTTCTTTGAGGATGCTTGCCTAGCTGTTTTTAAGACTCTTAAGGCCAAATTAGTCACTGCGCCTACGATGATTGCACCTAATTGGGATTTTCCATTTAAGCCGATATGCGATGCTAGTGGCTTTGTTGTAGGAGCAGTTTTAGGCCAAAAGCAAGACAAGATCTTACATGTCATTTACTATACCAATACAACCCTCAACAAAGCCCAATTAAACTACATGACCACTGAGAAGGAACTCCTGACCATAGTATTTGCACTTGAAAAGTTTAGATTTTACCTGATAGGGACCCATGTCATTGTTCACACCAACCATGTCACAATCAGATATCAAGGATTCCAAACCCCGCTCGATCTGATAGGTCCTTTTGATGGAATAGCTTGATTTGCATATTATTGATAGGAAAGTTTTGGAGAATCAGAAAACTAATCATTTTTCCAAGCTCAATAAGGAGAAATATGTTGAGTGTCTTCTAGACATAAATGAGAATTTTCCTGACGAGCAACTCCTTGCCATCCTTGAGGAGATCACTCTGTAGTATGCTGACATTGTGAATTACACTGTTGGTAAGATCATTCCCTATGATCTCACTTACCGCCAGAAGAAGAAATTCTTCTTTGATGTCAAATTCTATTATTAGGATGAGCCTTATTTGGTTAGAAAGTGCAAAGACAAAATCCTTAGGAGATGTGTGCCCTTGGAAGAAGTTAGCGATATTATTAGGGTTTGTCATGATTCAGAATTTGGTGGGTATTTTGGTGGATATAAAACTCTTGCTAAAATTTTGAAATCTGAATTTTACTGGCCTACCATCTTTGAAGATGTTAATCAATATGTGAAAGCTTATGATATATGTCATAGTGTAAGCAAAATTTTTAAAAAAGATGAGATGCCCCTCAATGCAACCATGGAAGTTGAGATATTTGATGTTTGGGGGATAGACTTTATGAAACCTTTTCCACCTTCTTTAGAAAGCTTATGTATTGGTAAGAGTGGACTATGTCTCCAAGTAGATTTGAGGCAGTGGCACAACCCAATTGTGATGCTCACAGTGTTCTTAAATTTTAGAAGAAATTAATTTTTAGTAGATTTGGAACACCTAAGTTGATAATAAGTGAAGGGAGTAACCACTTTTGTAATAAAAAGATGGAGGCATTAGTTTAAAATTTTGGAATAACTTATAAGATTATTACTGCATACCATCCCCAAACTAGTGGTTTAACTAAGGTTTCTGATCCTGAAACTGCTTATATTCAACAGTATAACAATAATTTTGATTATGTTTTTCACTTGTATTTCCTTATTTTACAACAAAACCAAAAACTTGATCTTGAAGAAAATAAGAATTTAACTTTTAATTTATATATATTGGGATACTACGCAAGTGTATGTATCGTTATCAAGTAATATAGGACATTTTGATTAAGACCTGAATATCGAACCCACAGAAAAGATATGCAATATGCACTTTTTGGAAAAAAAATTTTTTAAAAAAAGACAATTATTTAAACTAAAGACGTTTTAGCAGTAAAGAAAGTTTAAATATTTTTGGTAATTTTAATATTTTGACAAAAAACATAACAAACTTAGAAAGATAACTTGAGTTTTTGTAGAAGAAAAACACTAAATATGAAAATATCTTTCTCCTTATCATGAATCAGTAATAAGTATAGACATTCTGTTGTGAAAGTATGCATATTGTGTTGTATCAAATTCCTCAACATGGGGGCTAACATTCTCGTATCAGAATCTAAAACAATAAACTAAGTTGGGGGCTTTAACCTGTCACTTTAAAGTCCTCTAACTCTACACCCTTCAATGAATATTTCTCTATTTATTTGCACTCAATCATATGAACTACGTTCTCATTCATACAACCTCATGTGATTCTTTTCAAGTGTTGACTGAGACATTACCAGTCCGGTTCTTACATGCTCTCACAATAAATTTAACATCTGGATTTGTGAAATAAAGAAGTAAATGAAGTACATAGATTTAAATTATCACAACTTCTTCTAACATTACAGATCAATACTCTCCACAACTTCCATCCAACACTTAATTACTTATCATTTTAAGAAGAAAGATAAAGAAAACTACTCAGAATCTATAGAGAAAACAAAACCACACTTTAGTTTAAAAGTAGAAATCATTGTCAAAACAACAACAAGTCTCAATTAAAACCAAAAATAGTCTAAAACAAAAGAAAAACTTATCTCAAGTCATCCACCAAACTCTTGAAGTTCCTTTGAATCTCTTCTCTTTTACAACACTCTCAATATAAAACTAAAATAAAAGGATAAATATGTGATGCATGAAAATCTCTCCAACTAACTCCTCAATTTTGGAACTTTCAAAACTTTCTCAGTACTCTCAAGACCCCTTTAAAAGTCTCATTCTTCTTTCTTTTATAATTCTCCAAAAGGTATATTGGTATCTCTTCAAAATGTGACTTGATTCGATGTATTTCCCTAAGAGATGCATCCTTTCACAATAATTTTCATCCATGGTGGTTATAACCACCTATTAAGTCAATAGGTGCTTCAAAAATCTCTCAAATGTCTCTTCAAAATTTGGTAAAGTAAACTAAATCATCTAATAACTGCCACTGACGCTTAAGCACGGGACCTCTAGCGCTTAGGCGCGGTCTTCTCTGTTTAACCGGTGCTTAATCACCGGATCTAGCGCTTAGGCGCCAAAAAACTTTTGCACATTTTACACCTATTTACTCCAAATTTGATCTTTTTTCACTCTTTTAAACATTTTTCACCTTTTTACCTGTGTCTGAAAGAAAAACACAAAAATATCTTCCATTAAAGCACAATATCTCAAAAATAGGTATAAAAATGTGTCTAAAAGCATTATATATTTTAGGCGTTTCAGTTTCCAATAAGAAAATTAAGAGGATTCTTGATAAAACTATTAACCTTAATCAAAATGATTAGTCCTTAGGCTCGATGATGCATTATGGGCTTGTAAGACAACTTTCATAACTCCCACAGGAATGTCACCCTATAGATGTGGAACACCTAGGTTGATAATAAATGAAGGGGGTAATCACTTTTTTAATGAAAAGATGGAGGCATTAGTTTAAAATTTTTGAACAACTTATAAGAATGCTACTGCATACCATCCTCGAACTAGTGGTTTAGATAAGGTTTGCAATAAGAAAATTAAAAAAATTCTTGAAAAAATTATTAATCTAAATTGAAAAGATTGGCTCCTCAGGCTCAATGAATCATTATGGGCTTATAGGACAGCTTTCAAAACTCTCACATGAATGTCACCCTATAGATTGATTTTTGAAGAAACCTGACACTTACCAGTAGAATTATAACATAAAGCCTATTTTGCAATTAAAAACTTTTTTTATAATTTAAAAGATGTGGCAGAGAAAAGATTACTATAGTTAAAAAATTTGGAAGAGCTTAGACTGGAAGCTAATGAAAGTGCCAAGATTTACAAGGAAAAAATAGAAAATGTGCAATGATCAAAGTTCTTTCGGATGAAATTTCATCTTGGATAGGAGGTTTTATTGTATACTTCAAGTTTGAAATTATTTTGAGAAAAATTGAAGTCTAGGTGGTCAGGACCGTTCATTGTAGTAAAGCTATATCCATTTTGATCTATAGACATTCATGATAGCAAAACAAGGAATACCTTTAAATTCAATGGGCAGAGGTTAAAACCTTACCTAAGGGGGAGAAAGTAAGGGTCCAATTTCAGTCCTAAGGTTAGAATCATCCTGTTAGTAGAACTGGCATCGTTGGGTTGACAATATTAAAACAAGTGTTAACTTGGGAGGCAACCCAAGTGTTATTTTTTCTTTTGAAATTTATTTCTACTCATTTGCTATAAAAATTTGCTTTGGAGTTTATTATTTTAAGGTTTGTGTGTTATTTGATGTCTTCTCTAGTTATTTTTGTGCTTAAGAATGTTTTTACGAGGATTTGGGGTGAACGACTGCATTACACTGAGTTCGAGGAGCAAAATTGGGGCCCACGCTTGATTTGCACTTAGCTTGACCACACCAAAACCCGACGTGACCACACTGCACAACTCAAGCGCATGACGTAATTATGCTGCATCTACGGTGTGGCCACACTGACTCTCACCCAAAAAATTTCTATTTACACTAGTATGACCACTTTGCCTTCGGGTGTGGCCGCGCCACCTTCGAGTGTGGCCACTCTGCTTATTCCTCTGTGAAATGTATAAGTAGCATTACTATGCCTCCACTATGGTGTTGCCACACTGGTTACTATTCCCTCATGAAATATGCATACGAGTATATTAAATGGCCTGATTCTTCACTAATCCTCCATCTTCATTGCATGAACACTCTCTGCAACCCCTAGTTCTCAACTATAAAGCCTTAGGTTATCGGATTCTTGGTCAAAAGCTTGTCAGAGTCTTAATAAAAGTGCAGAGTGGGCTAGGAGAAGAGATAAGTTTTCTTTTGAACTCTATTTTATCACTTGAGGAAGATTTTTCGTTGATCACTCTTGTGTGATTCCTCTCCATGTTCTACTAAGCCGACTTTTTTCCTCCTAAAGTTTCTTGCTTCACAATTTTTCTGTCTATGGCTCTTAAAATGCATGAAAAAGGGAGTTCTTCATTTGTCTATGACCAAAAATGCTTTGTGAAACTTGCTGCTCAACAAAGACTTCTGAGCTTTGTGTACAAGAAGAAGCCCATCCTAGAACGTGCCTTTCAATTTTCAGGGAGAGATGTTGAAGCGGTGATTGTGAATCATGGGCGGCAAAACTTTACCCATTCCTATAAACTCACCGTTGTCAATCTAGTCCGCAAATTCTATGCAAATGCAAAAGAATTTGTAGATGGGAAAGTCCTTGTGAGGGGCAAGATGGTTCCATTTGATGTCATTATGATTAACCATATTTTTTATGTACCTGACATCTCTAATCGTGGGTTCTCGACTCTTACTTCCCATGATTACTAGTTGGTAATATGTTTTCTCACAACCTCCACAAGTGCATAGAAGACTCGCCTTGGGGTTGGAGGAGAGGTGCTGATCAATTTCCTCCTCACCCACATCAATAGAAAGTCTAAAGCTTGACATTATTTTAATGTAGCTAGGATGCTCCCCACCACTAGCCTTGTCGATGTGATAAAAGAGCGGGCCATTCTGAATTTCTGTATTCAAAAGGGCATTTCTGTGGATGTGGGGGTTCTGATTCATGAGTCCATTACCTACATTGCCAGTGGTCAGTCGATCGTAGGTTTAAAGCATCCTAACCTAATCACTACCCTGTGTGCTAGGGGGGGATTTATGGAGGTGAGGACAAGGAGCTTTGGCACCAACAGAAGCCAATATCATTTACTTCTATTCACGTTTATGCCTCGACATCTGTTGCACCTTTTGAGTGAGAAGAGAGTTCTTCACAACACTGATCGTTGGTGTCACGTGACTCCACCCCAAGATGGCCTGACCTAAGACATGAGGGAGATGTTGAAACTTCAGGGGGAGTTTATCAGAAACTTTAGAGACCTTCATAGCACACAGGATGCCATGTCATGGGAGCTTGATGACCTTCATTGCTAGTCTACATATTATGTTAGCCAGCACCAGCGTCAGTATGAGTCTTCCATGGCCAGCTGAGAGCATTCTGGAAGCAGTGGGGAATGGTACTTGCACCATCACTACCACCTTTCATCATTTAGAGCCCAACCTGCGATCCCTCCATGAGACTGACCAAGGAGAGTAGAGAGACTGTGTTTTGTCTAATGTTGTGTTTTTTGCCACTGATTGATTTTTATTTCTAAACTTGATCTTTGTACTGGCTTTACTATGGATTCTATCTCTATGATCTGATTGTTGGATGTGATAGCAGCGGACTTTTTCTTCTTTACATTTTATTGCTTGCATTATGTCGCATGTCTCCAAAATTTTTTTACTTGTTATACTTTGATAGCTTGTCTACAGATTCATAACATGTACTATCACATATTTTGTTGTGCACTATTTATACGTAGCCAGTAAACTGTGGAAAAATATTTGGGGTAGGAGTCATCATCAGGCAGCCACTGGTAATTCTTAAGTTTGGTGAGATTATTTTATTCATTACCTCATTTCATACAGCTTGGTCTACTAATATTAAGAAGTAAAAGAAAATTTAATACATTAAGGAAATGTGAAATTTATTTAAGGTTAGGATGTAAATGAATATTTGTAATTGAGTGTCTAAAAAGATTTGCTTCAATTTAAACATTTTTTTTTAAAATTTAGGAGGAATAATGAGATTAAGGACTTCTCATTAAAATTGCTTAACATTTAATGTCTTATTTTACTAAGTGATAAAGCTTAACTCGATTGAATTTATTTAGGAACTAGAAATCTTGATGAAGGGGTGGGTAAGCACTTGATTACAGTAGAGTAAGAAATTAAACAAAAAAAGGAAAAAGAAATAAATAATTAAACTTAACCAGATATAGTAATTTTTATAGTATATATATATATATAATATATATGAAAAAACCCAAGGGCTAATATATTAAAATAGAAAAGGTACAAATAGGTTGTATGATAGGACCCAAAAAAAGCACCCTACCCTCGCATTACAACATACACAAAGGTCCCAAAAAAGAAAGAAAACATGTAAACCCAAAAAATCAAAGCTGCCAAATCGCAGAAGCAAGTAGCTAAGGATGACGCAATTTAGTCCTGGCTCTGCCTCTAGTTCTAGGAAGGGAGACATCTAATAAATTTTTGAGTTTCATGCCATTACCCAAAGTAACCAATGTATCATCCATTAAGTTCTTGAGCTCAATTGGGTCTCCATTCTTCTTCTTCCTCCTGAATATGTAAACTTGTCATTCCTCATCTGAAAACTGACTCATCTGATCAATGTGTTGGTCAATAAATTCCTAGAAATGTATAAGTCGATGAGCTCATTGATCCTAACTAACAATAACAACTTTCTCATTCTGTTGAGGTGGTAGAACCGCGATAGAAAGAGTGCCAACCATTGCAACAATGATAGGTTCTAGTGTATGCAAAGTATGAATTGTCTCCTCTACACCTGATGCTTCCTAAAGATGAGAATCTTCAAGGCTCTCCTGATTATTAGACCGAACATTATCTTTACTAGGTAAATGTCCTTCAGTATTATTTGCAAAAAGGTTTGAAGTTGTAGGTTGCCCAGCAGAAACAGTCGAGTACTCAGGGGTGGAGAGGGACAGGTGTGAGTTGAGGCAAAGGACCCAGTAATATTTTTACTCATAGGTTTTAAATGAGGGTGCAAATGATGGCATTGAGAGTGGGAGTGTCCAAACATACGACTGTGGGTGCAGTGAAGTGGGATCTGTTAAATTTTTGTTCGCTGCGAAAAACCCTGATGATGTGAGCTAATCCAAATCTCCCCCAAAAAAGGTAAAGTAATGTCTTGTTCAATCAAAACTCTGGCTTCAGACAACAGAGTTAGATTAACTGTAAGAATATCAATTTTGAGAGATTTATCGTAAACCATAGCTAAGGAGAAGAGGAGCTCTTGATTGAAAAGATGGAACTTCAGACTTGGAGGTCTCTTCTAAGGGTGATGATCTAATGGTTCTGGTTTTATGTTTTTCTCATCAGCATTTTTTTTCTTGTTGGCCATCTCCAACAGTTTGGCCGAACTCTATGGTTCCACCAGGATGAGGTCGTACTGAAACCTTTCTCTCCTTAGGTTTTGAGTTAAGGTAGCATGTGACACATCAGGTTACAGATCCTTCACTTCCAACAACTCCCTTTGGAACTGCATAATATATGAACGTTTGTTCGACCCTTGTTTTAATCTATCACAGTGTATGTGCACTCTTCTTAGGCCTTTGGGTGCTTGCAAAATCCGTAACCAAAGGGTCTCCTGAAATTAGAAAAGCAAGTGATCACCCAAATCAACAATGAGTTGAGCCACCATAGAGTTGATGATCTCAAGGTGATGAAATATAAATGTCACTTAAGCCCATCACACACTTTCAAAAGGCACATCGATGATTCAAACAAAGTAAGGTGGTCATTAGGATCTGACCTACCCTTGTAAGATTCTAACATTGGAGTTTAAATTTCTTGGAGGGGTTTGGCTCCCAAGTTATGAACGTTGAATGGGTTCTTCTGTTGGTGTAGGACTCAAACTTCTGGATCACAGACTCTCCATTAGTGCAGATCCAACATTATCCTGGTATTGTGAATCTTCAGATTTAAATCTTCAATTGTTATGTGTCGGCTTTGCTTCTCAAGGAAGGTTATAGCCTCTAGAAGCGCACTCTTCTCCGTGTGTTGTAATAGCTCTAAGGACCTTCGAAGTAAGTCCTGCTATCTGATTCTTCATCTCTTGCATCTCTCGTTGCACGAACCTCTTCATGAACTCTCTGGTGCATTCTATGCTCACTATTTCTCTCTGTTAGATTTCTTCCTACTATCATGCTCCTCTTCTTGCTCACCACTTCTTTTAAGATGTTGAATCTAAAACTGTTCGGAAAACACGCCCAATGAATAGAGCGTGATAGATAGAGAGGGAGTCAGAGAGCAGTAATGAACATGAGAAAATGTGTAAACTTTATTTACAAAATGAACCCCCTATTTATAGATATGGGGACCATGAAATTATTTTTGATTAGTCGAGGCTTGTCGAACGATCAACACTCTTATCGATCGAATCAGTTCCCCGATCTTATTATATTTGAATAACTCTATAATTACAAAAAAATCTCTTTGAAAATACAGAGATGAGATGATTAATATGTACTTTTATAACAATGAGATCTATGCCTATAAATAGGGGTTCATGAATAATGATTAGACTCTCTTTTACTATAATTGGTTGTACTCTCTCTGCTATCTCTCTCCCTCCCCACCCCCACGGAACGCTCTAAATATTAGGCATGTTTCCCGAACATTCCCAATTTCAACAATATGAAAATTTAAACGTGAGTTTCACAAATACATAAAAAATATATGCTATGTATTTAAATGCCCCATACAATTATAGAAACAAATGTATTTAAATCCAATTGAAATCAAATTTTGAAAGTCACACAAGATAAGCTAAACTTATCAATAAGATCAAATAACACCACACAAACATAATTTAAATAAAATTTATTCTATCAATCATATATAACTATCTTAGAATTTATTTATATTCATTTTTTCTCATTTATTTTCATATTATTTAAACATAATAAAAAAAAAACTACATATAAAAAATACACATTCATTCATACCAAAATAAATTTAGAACATCTCCATCATTTTTTTTCCATAGTCGGCCCTGCCTTCATAAATTCAAGCCTCCTCACAGTTAGCCGTTCCCATCAATTAATCCCACCTCCTTAGACTTGCAGTCCACATAACCTTTCTAACCTTGGTTGGTGAAAGACCAGCAAGCATTTATACCCAAATAACCGCCCACTCCTCCCCCCACTTACTAATAACCCACGAAACCCTACCCCTCCCCACTCTCCCAAATCCCACCTTCCTCCCCCCAATGACAGAATCCGGCCACCCTCGCTCCTCCTCCTCCTCCCCCATCATCCCCAAACCCCTCCACCGCCGCCCCCTCCCCCGCCTCCTCCTCATCCTCCTCTTCCTTCTAATCCTCCTCATTGCCATCTTCGTCATCCTCGCCCTCACCCTCTTCCGCCCCCGCGACCCTCGCACTCAACTCGTCTCCACCACCATCACCGGCGTCTCCCCTCGCTTTTCAATTCCAAACCTTACCCTCTCCATCAACCTCACCATCGCTTTAGACATCCTCGTCTACAACCCTAATCGAGCTTCCTTCACCCACGACCACGGCTCCACCCGCCTCCTCTACCGCACCGCTTACATCGGCGACGCAGACGTCCTCCCTGGCCGCATCCCCTCCCATGGATCCACTCACGTTCAAGTTTCCCTAACCGTCGATGGGTCTCGGCTTTCCGGCGAGGCGGGGAACTTAGTAGCCGACGCTTTGGCCGGTGAGGTGGATTTCGACGCCGAGACGAGGATCCCTGGGCGGCTCAAGTTCTTGGGCTTTATCAAACACCACGCCGTAGCGATCTCGAAATGCCATGTCGCGGTTGGGTTCCCCAACTTGAAGGTCAGGCGACAGGATTGCACGCAGAAAACAAAATTATGATCACCGGAGAGGTGACGGGATTCGATCTGGGAAGATATGGTAAATTGGTATTATGGTTTTTATTGGTGTAGATTCGTAAAGTGATATAAAAATAAAAAAAAAATCTTTTAGTAAAAACAAATTGACTTCCGGGTTATTATGAGTTATTCATGTATTATTGTGGTGGTTTTTATGTATTATTGTGTTTTAGAAATATTCTCAGTATTATAATAACACAATAATACATCAGTGTCACCACAATAATACTTAAATAACGCGAAATAACACGAGAAGAATATTTTATTGTGTTACCGGGCTGGATCACAAGAAAATAAGTTTTTTTTTTCTTATCAGCTCAACGTAGAGGTGATTCATTGAACTCCAGATGTATCTCTACATCTGGAGTCCGGAGTTAATAATTTTTCGTAGATTTTAAAGTGATGGATTTATTTTGAGATATTTTATAATTAATTAAATTTATTTTATGTGTATCTCGAAATAAATTTTATATTTTAAAATCTATGTAATTAAATTTTGGTTGGATATTTTTTGGAGGTGTAATTTATTATGTATATTTATGTAAGGTTAGTAAAGAGGTATACGATTGTGGTTTTTGTGGGTTGATTCGTTTTTCATTATATCTTTTCAATATTTTAGATTTACTGATGAATTATTGTTTGTGATTTATTTTTGCTGTGGGTTTCTCATAGGTGTGTAAACGAACCGAACACGAACGAATAGAGATTGTGTTCGTGTTTGAAATTTAGTTTGTTTGAAATAAGCTCGCTTTCAAAATTGTTCGTGAAGTCCTTGTTCGTGTTCGTTTCTTAACAAATGAGTCGAACACGAACTGTTTGCGAACGACGAGCCAGTTTGACATCCCTAATATTAATATATATAAATAATATATTATATTAATTATATAATTTATATTTTATAAATATATAATATCTATATTAGTATATTACTAATATAGTATATTAATATGTTATTATTATTAATTTATTATATATTGTAATTTATAAAATTTAATTTTTTTAAAATATCATAAATTTTTTATGTATAATTATTTTAAATTATTCAATATTTCGAACAATAATGATTTAAACACGAACGAACACATCACAGTTCGCGTTTGGTTCGTTTAATTAGCCAACGAAAAAAATTTGCTTACATTCGTTTCGTTTAGTTATCGAACGAATGGAATATGAACTCATTAACAAACCGAACACATACTATTTGTGAACAACGAGCTTTTTTGACGGCCCTAGTTTCTTATGTGTAAAATAGGTATGTATTTTCTACCATTAATAAAAGAAAAAAGAATACCTTAGAGATAGGGTTTTATTTCTGTTTATTTTTATGTAATAATGATAGAAAATAAATTTAAAATGTTTTAATTTGAATTTTTATTTTAATTTTGAGCATTCGGAATTCATATTTAATTTGATTTTTTTTTTTTTTTTGCCATTTTATTATTATTTCTTCCCCTGGCAGAAAAAAAAAAGAAGTTTAATCTAAAACTTGGAGAATTTAAACATATAATCTGAGTGAAAAACAAAAATATATTTGTTTACATTTTAATTTTCTTATTTATTAAAAAAATTTAATGATTCAGGGAACTTTAATAAATTCAATCATAACAAAAATATTGGTTTCTATTCAACATGATAGTTTCATCAAAATTTTATCAAATATCTATTATTTTTAAAATAAATTTTAATGAATTAGCAAGATTTCATTTGTTCAATTTACTTAACCAAATAAAGAGGATTTTAAAGAAGTTCTTATTTGGGTCAAATTTCTATATCTTCCTCTTGATTTTTACCTGCTCTGAAAATTTTATTTCAAAAATTGCTAGTACCATGAGGATTCCTCCAACAGTTCATCCTTTAAATGCTAAAGGAACATGACTCAGTTATGATAGAGTTAATATACATGTTAATGTGGATTTGGTTTTGCCTTGTTTTATAGTTATTATGGCTAAGGGAAACAAAATGTTAATTATTGTCATCTATGAATGGAAACCTGTGCCTGGCATGAATTTTTCTACTTACACTACACCCATAATCCTACAAACTTATTGGGTGATGTGGAGATCTGATCCACCGCAATTTAATTAGCTTCCTAATTAAGAATTTCACCTACCACATCCTACCTACCGCTCACCTAACTCCTACCTACCGCTCTTTTGGTTTATATAAATAGTCTCTTATGGTTTGTCATAAACAAGTCAAGCCAAGCCAAGTCAAATCCTCTAAGAGACAAAGAGGGGAAGAGAAAAAGAGAGATAGAGAGAGAAGAAAATAAAGATTTTCATGTAAACGTCGAGGCACTCAACGGTATAGTTCCTCGAAGAAATAAAATCTTCTGCAGCTCCGTGGATGTAGGCAAATTTGTCAAATCACGTAAATCTGTGTGTCACTCTGATGTTTTTTTTTCATGCAATTTTTTTTGTTTCATTTTTCGTTTTATTGTCATCATTTTTCACAACAACTCGTATCATAGACTTGAGTTCGAATCTAAGGAATAACGATGGGCAGAGACGAAGTGTTGACATCGGGGATCGAGAAATTCAATGACACAGATTTTTCTTATTGAGGATGCAGATAGAGGACTACTTTTGTGGGAAGAAACTTCATCTTCCGTTACTGGGAAAACAACTAAAAAAGATAAACGAAACGGAATGGAATTTGTTGGATCGATAGACTTTGAGGGTTATTTGATTAACCCTGTCGAGATCGATTACCCACAACATCATCAAGGAGACGACTACTGCATATCTCATGACTGCTTTATCAGGTATGTATGAAAAGCCATCAGCGAATAACAATGTGCACTTGATGAAAAAATTATTCAACTTGAAGATGACGGAAGGTGTGTTTGTTGATTTACGCCTGAATGATTTTTGTTTGTTGAAATTGATTTTGATGATGAAATACGTATGCTGATATTGTTGGCTTCATTGTCAAATAGTTGAGAAACCATGAGGATGACAACTCACAATTATGCAGGTAAATTTAAGTGGAAATATGATGATATTAGTGATTTGATTTTGGCTGAGGAGGTGCGCAAGAAGGAGTCTGGCGAGGCCTCATGTTCAAGTTTGACTCTGAATGTTGATTCCAGAGGGAGATCACATGACATGAAATCAAACAGAGGAAAAACAAAATCAAATTCTAGTCAACAGACAACCTGCTGGAATTGTGGCGAGGTAGGTCACATAAAAAAGAACTGCAGGAATCCTAAGAAGAAGGAGAATGATGATGCTAATGTTGTAATTGAAGAAATACAGGATGCGCTATTGCTAACAGTTCACAGTTTTGTTGATGACCAGATACTGGATTCAGGGGGCTTCCTTCCATATATCTTTTCACTGGAAGTTGATGCGAAAGTATGTCGCAGATGAATTTGGGAAGATACATTTGGCTGAAGAAAAAGCTCTGAGCATGGTGGGGATGTGGACGTTGATATTGCACTCCATAACAAGAACAAATGGGCTTTGCAAACGGTCAGACATGTTCCTGAATTAAGGAAAAACCTCATCTCTGTTGGGCAACTCAATGAGGGTGGTCATTCGGTGGTGTTCTCAGATAGCACTTGGAAGTTTACTTAAGGAGCATTAGTACTGGCTCAAGGTAAGAAAACTGACACACTATATATGACTGACACACTATATATGACTGTATGACTGCATGTTTACTCAGGCGAGGACACATGAGTCAGAGGTACATTATAAAGAAGCAGAAGATTGTTAATTTTCTGAAAAGTGACAGAGCTCCAAAGGCTGAAAAATCGAACTTGTACAGACAAATGGTAGAGAACCACAAAACTATGAATAAATCTTGCAAGATGAGAATTCGAGCAAGTGGGAGCTGACCAAGAAGGAGGTGATAGATTCCCTATCGGAAAATCAGAATTGAGAGCTATCAGAACTTTTACCAAAGAAGAAGACATTGCATAACAAGTGAGTGTACCGAGTGAAAATTATGCTTTGTGGCAGTAAGAGGTACAAGGCTGAAATTGTTGAAAAGGGTTTTCAGTAGGGGCAGGATATTGCTCATGCAGTGGGAGTTGTAAGCAGATACAGGAATAACTCTGAAAAGAGCTTCGTGGTACAAGGCTACGTTGACGGTGATATGTCATATGAGAGTGTTACTCATGAGAAGCTAAAGTTGTGCTCGACTTCAGCCAGTCTTCTGGCATGAAGACTAAAGCTTTGAGTTACAGAGGTGAAGGATATCATGTTTGAGGAAAATGTCGGTATAACTAGTAAATGATGCAACCAGTAGGTGATGCAGTCAGTGTCCCAGTCTTCAAGTGGGAGAATTGTTGGGTAATGTGGAGACCTGGTCCACCACAATTTAATTAGCTTCCTAATTAAGAATCTCACCTACCGCTCACATACCATCCCACCTACCGTTCACCTATCACATCCCACCTACCGCTCACCTATCACATCCCACCAATCTCCCACCAACCTCTCACTTATCTCTCACCTACCGCTCTCCTGATTTCTATAAATAGTCACTTATGGTTTGTCATAAATGAGTCAGGCCAAGCCAAGTCCTCTAAGAGAGAAAGAGAGGAAGAGAAAGAGATTGAAAAAGAGAAAGAGAGAGTGATGCAATCAGTGTCCCAATCTCCAAGTGGGAGAATTATTGGGTAATGTGTAGACCTGGTCCATCACAATTTAATTAGCTTCCTAATTAAGAATCTCTCATATCGCTCACCTACCATCCCACCTACCGCTCACCTATCACATCCCACCTACCGCTCACCTATCACATCCCCCTACCGCTCACCTTCCTCCCCCTTACTGCTCTCTTGGTTTCTATAAATAGTCTCTTATGGTTTGTCATAAACAAGTCAGGCCAAGCCAAGTCCTCTAAGAGAGAAAGAGAGAGTTAGAGAGAGAAGAAAATAGAGATTTTCTTGTAAACGTCGAGACACTCGATGGTGCAATTCCTCAAAGAAATAAAATCCTCTGCAGCTCTGTGGATGCAGACAAATTTACCGAATCATGTAAATATATGCGTCGCTCTGGTGTTTTTCTGCATGCAATTTTTCTCGTTACATTTTTTCGCTTTATTGTCGTCGTTGTTCACAACAAAACTATCCTAAATCTACATCTGATGTAAGAAATGTTGTTTACCAATAAATAGAGAAATGGATAATTTTTGGAACACTTCTTCTGTTAATCAAAGATACCGTAGTAAATATGTTACTACTAGACCCTTGAATGTTAATGGTGTTAATGTTAAGAATGCTAATTTACCGATGATGCCCCATGATTCAAATATCTTTCTACATCTGATGTAAGAAATGTTGTTTTACCAATAAATAGAGAAATGGATAATTTTAGGAACACTTCTTTTGTTAATTAGAGATACCGTAATAAATATGTTACTACTACTAGACCCTTGAATATTAATGGTATTAATGTTAAGAATGCTAATTTACCGATGATACCTCGTGATTCAAATATCTCGGTTAATGGTATTTCCTCAAGTCATGACTCATCTGATAATAACAATTTCATTTTGCTCTCTAATACTATAAATGAGATTAACTCTGAGGTTAATTACAATAACACTCTTGAGATGGCTATTAATGTAGATAATGAAGAAGATGCTCAATTACACGTGATATATGTCCAATACTTCAGAGATCCACTCTACTGAGGTTATTCCGATTGATGTTGTGGGTTGTGATGTTGATGATGTAAATAACATTTCTAATAAAATTTTTGAATTCTGCTATTGTTACATAAGCTAAAACTTATACTTATAATATTGGTAATGTCGGAATTGTTTTTACTTTTTTAAGTAAAGTTCACAGTATTGCAAATTTTCATAATGATACTATTTCATGAAGTTCTAATGGTGGCAACATTTTTACTATGTTCATTTCAAATTCAAATCCTGCATCTGTCACTAATAAGACTCCTAAGAGTATACATTCCTTTTCACTTGTTGTTGACCTCATTTTTGTGATGGCTGTCTTCTTCTCTTTCTTGAATGTAAGTTCTAGCATTAGATTTTTTAATGGATTTTCTTAGAGGACTAGTATTGTGATCCACACCAACTAAAACTATTTCTTGAGTCATTGTAGCTTCATATGTTTGGTTTTAAATCCTCAATCTTTGGTTGGGTTGATTAAGACCAGAATATTGAAAATTAAATTGAGTTCCAATTGATTGGAAATGTCTTAGAAAACCGTTTGACCTTAGAAACTTAGGTCTTGTGGTGGATCTTTCCTTGGGGCTCTCCACTTACCCTCACTCATTTTTGGAATAATTCTATGTTTAAGTTTTGGAAAGCTCATTTGATTATGAAGTTCTCCATAATTTAAAAAGAAGATTATCCCTAAATGAATAAATGAAATAATGAAATCATCAAAATTCAATACTAAAGAAAAAAATAATAAATAAAATTAAGTCCATTAAAAATCATTAAATCATAAATGAAACATAATTCATAAATAAAATCTTCAAAATTTTCAAAATTAATAACAATAATTGATTTTTCAAAATAAGTCAATAAATTGGAAAATAAAAGAGATAAAAATTTGAAAATTATAAAAATAATTCAAAATTGAATAAAATGAACATAAAATCATAAAAATTAAAAATTAATAAGAAAAATAAAAATTTTCAAAAAAAACATCAAATTCATTATTTAACATTTCATTTAAAATAATTCACTTTAATTTCAAATGATTTTAAAAAATATTAAAATTTTATAAAACACTCATAAAAACATTTAAAAAGATCATCCATAATTTTTTAAATTTTAAAATATTTTAATTTTTAAGTAAAAATGATAAAATCATCAAAAATTTCACTCACACACACACCCTTCCCATGGTAATAACATCCAAGTGATTACCCTGCCATTTAAAGGATTTTTGTTGACCATCTTTGCACACTCAAACCCGATCACAATTGGTTTTGAAACCTCCAAGTCATCCAATTCCAAAACCATCCAATTCTAAGCAAATTTTTGGAGCCATTTTCGAGCCATCCCCAATTTTCAAACCATACCAAAGCCACTTTCTATAAGATTTTGGATACATTACAATCCATATCCTTGCTGAATTTATTGAAGCCATTTCAGTCCTCAATCAAAGCTAATTTGGAGCCACACCTCAAGCCTTTTTCGAGCCACCTGAGCAATCCTAGAAACCACCCAAGCAAGTTTAATTCTTGTTTCAACTTTCTCTCCCCATGGAACAAACCCAATGGCTCATATTGAAACTTCCTTAGCTAATCTTAAACCACCTAAATAGCTCAAATGAGATAGACATGAGCTAACCCAACTTCCAATCTTCCAAAGCACGCTACACTCTTTTCAAAGACTACTTGACATCAATTAATTTGTAGCACAACAAAGTTGACCAAAACACTTGGCATTCTCTGATTGGCTCTCAAGAATTGACCAGCCAAATCACCAATCCATGGAAAACCCAATGAACCAGTCATTGAGCTAGCCCAACCCATTCTCAAAAGCTATCAATACCCTCCAATTTTCGGTCAAATCAACCACACCCATTTGTCATAGGTGAAGCCCTGCCTGATTCATTCTTGAGCCTTTCCTTAGCTCCCTAGGATCATTTCATTACCACTCCCATAGCTTTTCTGTAGTCCAAACTTCATATCATCATTTTAGTTTGGATGTTTTGTTATTCATCATTCATTTGGGACGATGAATTGATGTTGTGCATTCTATTTTAAATAGAGTGGCTGGCTCAAATCATCTTCCCGCTGTGTGTTGGTGTTTGAAGCTTCCAAGTGGATCCCTGGAAGCGGAAATGAAGATGGTGGTGCCCAATCAAGACACGCCACATATGAAGGTGAATGGTGAAACCTAACCACATTACGTCAGTGGTGGCTGTTTTAAATATTAAATTTGGTTTTCTTAGATTTAATAAAATTTTAGGAAATAAAGTGAGCTTTAAAAAATAATAACTAATAAAAAAATGCTAAAAATGTGAAAAAAAAAATTGTTGTGAATTCAGAAAAATAAGAAAAATTCCATAAGGATAACATCAAGATTTATAAAATAAATTTTAAATGGAATTAATACTATAAAAGCAATTTGGATGGACTGGATGTCTTAAATTCACAATGCTTCTATACTTTTCTTGGGGTTAGAAATTATGTTTTTATTATACTCATTTGATTTTCTTTCATAATTTCGAATTATTAAAAATATAATTCCTTAAATTAAAATATAAAGTGGAAAATTATGAAATCACCTCTGAAATTTCAAAATTTTATGGGTGACCATTTCATTCAATTAAATAGTTACTTCACATGCTTTACATTAGTTTATTCAATGCTTTTTGAGTAGGGTATATTTGTTGTGCAATTTGCTTTTTAACCCTTTGATCTCTAAATTTGGCATAAAACATAAAGTTAATTGATGAAATTTACAAGATAGTAATGTTCTCTCTTTCATAAAAGCATCAGTAGCATGTTTAAAGCATTGTGTTTAATTATGAAATTGCTATTTTGAAACATATAATTCACTGATTAGAGTGTTCTATGAAAATTTGGATGAACTTTCATGAAAGACCAAATAAAATTTGATTGAGATTGTAAAAATTGATAAATTTGTGAATGTACCCAAATGGATAAATTGAGCTCATGCCAACTCTAAAATTTTAGAAATCTGATTAAGGACATTTAAAAATGTATTAATAAGTGAATTTTAGAAAAATTTACCTAATTAAAAGTTATAATGGATAGATTTGTAATTTCTTTAAAAATTACAAAATTTCCCTTTTTGCTTTTAAATTCATTAAAATTAAAAGCCAATATAATAGAGTTGCAAAAATTTGAATTTAAAAAAATTGATAATTAATAATTTAAATAATTCAGAAAGAAACTTGAGCAGAAATGTAATGATAAGTAAAAGCGTAATTTCCTAAAATTACATAATTACCTTTCTTTGTTTTCAACTCTTAAAATGGAACAAATAAACATTAAAAATGAAATAATTTGAATCTAAAAGGTGTTTAATGCACTAATCAACAGAGATATAACAAATTTTGGTAATTTTGAAAGTAATTTAGGATAGTTTTGTCATCTTCCTGAAAATCACAAAATTACCTTTTTTTTATTTTAAGAACTCTAAAACGAAATATATATAATTCAAAATCATTAAAACTTAAAATGGAACTCTTAAGTAAAATCCAAATGACAAAACACTCTAGAAATTTAAAAATTTAAAATAGGTTTTAGTGTACATTTGTAATTTTTCCCAAATTTATAAAAAAGCCACTATCATCGGTAGAATTTTTTTTTATTGATGGGGTCCACCATAGACTTTGAAAGATTTTTATCTAAATAGTCAAGTATGGCATTCAAAGAATAATATACTATCTTGAAAATTAGAATTATTACCTTAAAATTGTTCTAATCATTCAGATGAGGAAAATCTTTGAGATTTCTAGATCTTCAAAATCAGGATCTTTTCTTGATCTCAAGGGTATAAGATAAATTTTATTTTAATTATGGAGTCTAGTATCCTTATAAAAGGGTTCCCTTATAGTTAATTACATTTCAAAATTTACTCTTGAGAAAACTCTTGATTAAAGTTATGTCTTATATCTTTCTTATTCATTAATAAATGTTTATAAAATGACAGGGTCTGAAGACTTTGATGAACAAAAGGTCAGTCTGCACACAGTTTGACTTCACTTGAGTTTCAAAAAATTTAAGCCTTAGGGTTGAGCCCAACATATGATAGTTGAAATGGTACAAAGTTTGAACCAAAGTATTAAGCTTGAGAAATAATTTGGATTAAGTTAGATCTTGAATTTGAATTAGATTAATGTTAGGTTCGGATTTGAAAGGATTAGTCTTGATCTTGGGTTTTGATCAGATTGAATTTGAAAAGGTTGATTAGTTTAGGTTTTATTAGTTTGAGATAAGTGAATTAAGGAACATCCTAGTCTAATAGGTAGGAAAAGGTATATATTTCTAGATGGAGGTGAAACATTAACCTAAATATCTCAAAATAGGAGGCTATAGGGACTACAATGACTTTTCATCGTCTCGGTTACATTGGTGGCCTCAGACTATTAACTAGTAGAATAACAGGAGTTCTTCCTTATTTTCATAGCAATAACTTAAGGTAGTCCTTAGCATTATAAAGGGGTTTTGATTATCTTCATCCATAATATGTAATACTCGATAGTTTTCGGGGGTAGGTCAATTTGCTTTATATATCCTAGTACTTAAGTCTATTTTGTTATGTACCTTGTAAATTACCATAATGCTTCTAGACTTGACTAATTTAGGGTATGTCTGATCCTAAGTTTTTGTCAAAATTTTCTATCCTAGGGTCATATTTTGGAGCTATCGTAGAGTGTGGTTATATAAAAATTAGAGTTGATTTATTTTAAGTTTTTAGGGGTTTAATTATTAGATGACTTGTTTTCTTCTAAATCTCTTAATTATCGTGATAAATCAGGGTTTTCTAAGTGTTGTTTAGTTATTTTTTTTATAAGTGAAATTTTGGTCAACTTGGCAATCAAAATTTGTTTTTCTGCCCTAAGCTTTTGTTTTAGGATTAAGATGTATATTTAGAAGAACCAAATTTAAACTTTTTAATTTAAATTAATCATAAATAAAAAAATTATTTTCTCAAGGAAAAAAAATTTCTTTTTTAATGCAAAAAGTGATTTTTAGGAAAAGATTTTATCAGTCAAAAGTGGATGTGAGAGATATAACTTTATTAAAAATAGGACTAATTTAATTTAAAGTAGCCCAAGTCTTATATATTCTTATGCCAAGGTTAGGAATCAGATGCATTTGGGAAGAAACGATATTAATTCAAATACTTATGCTAGAGAACATGTATGACTTTTCAAAGCTTAGCTTTAGGAATGTCAGGCAGAATTTTGGTTTCTATTAATGATTCCTAAGCTCAAGTGGGGATAAATAATTTCTTAAAGTAATTGTTTTTTGAAAATATATAAAAAGTTGTTTAATTTAAAAAAAACTTCATTTTTAGATTTTTTTTTGAAAAAGAGTTGATTTTTAATCTTTAGAAAAGAGTTGATTTTTAATCTTTAGAAAAGAGTTATTAATGTTACAAAAGTGTTTAATTTTAAAAATATTTAAATTTTTAAAGGGGATTCTTTTGATTTTTTTAAAAAAATATTTTTACAAAAAAATTTAATTAGAAAATTTTCATAAAAAGGTTTCTAAAGAGAGAAAGCCTTTTAGAAAAGAGCATTTCCTAATTTTAAAATTAGAGAATGTTAGAGTTCTTTTAGTTGAAGTGGAAAAAATATTTTATGTAAGTTTTGATTAAGTTTTAAAATTCAAAATTTTAAGCAACTTTAATTATTGTAGAAATTTTTTTTCATTGGGTTATTAACTTTGAAACTAGTTAGATTAGAGCACTTTAAATTTAACTATAATTATAAGAATATTATTTATTAAATGTTTAAAACTTGTTAGATCTTCTTTTTCTTTTAGTACTTAGGAATTTTAATTTTTCCTTTTTGTACATCTCATCCACTCAAGGTTTGGTTCACCTAAGGCTAATCCTAACTAATACTCATTAAATCACAACTTGCATTTTGAAAAGTAACAGATAACATTCTCAAGCACTCTCACATAAAAAAAGGCAAGTAAACATGTAATCACACACACATTCATAAAGTTTAATCATCCACCATTTCATTATTCATATGTTTTACAGATACAGAGACAATACATTGATAAAAATAAACAAAACTACACGAAAAAACCTAAACATAGAGTTACATGAAAGATCCATATGGCTTTCTTTTAGGTTACTTACATGGCTATTAATTAATAATTTATATACACATAAACACATATATACATATTTAAAGTAGTGTTTCCACACACACATATATATACATTTGCATACATTCATACATATGCATATATAAACAAACATTCATACATAAATATAGGTTTCAAAAGTAATTTTTACATGCACATAAATATATTTATAATTGAGTGTGTCTGTGTCTGTGTGTCTATATATATATATATATATATTGTGGACCAAGAGTTAAAGGATGTTTGGTGGACCCATTTCATGAGTTGATGGAAGTAAAGTACAATAAAAAAAATTTTTGTTGATCAAAACTTAAAATAAAAAAAATAAACACATCATTAATGAAAAGAAAGATTAAGACAAAGTTAAAGATAGAGAGAGAGGAAGGATCCACCGAAAAATTATCCATTTTTAATATACATTTAATGTTCATTTTATGCACATTTTTTATCATATTGCACTATAAAAAAAGGTGTTTCACATGTTTTTGGTTCCAGGTATAAGACATAGATTTTTGGAGAAAATGAAGTAAAAATGGTGCAAATTGGTGTCAAAACGAGCAAGGAAGAAAATTTTAACCTCACACGTTTCGATGTCTTTCTACGCTTAATCTTCATTACATTTATCACATATTTTTGAATGAAATTACACTTTAAAGAAAGGTTATTTTCACACTTATCTTGTAGGTATAACAATTTGGAGCGAAACAAAACTGAAACGGGGAGCAACAGAGCTGAAATAAAGCGAAACGGGGCAAAATAGTGGAGATGCTTGCAAGGTAATGCCTAAGAGCCAAAAATTGGCGCCTAGGTGCTAGTTAGGCCTAAAAGACGACGTCTAAGCATCCAAAACTGGCGCTTAGGCTCTAGAACCCATCTAGGGACGAGTTTTGACGGTTTTTGGTGGTTTCGGCCTATTCTGGAAGGTTTTGGATGGCTATGCATGCCCCAATGACTCGTGCAATGAATCTAGACTTTTGGAAAGGTTAGAGGTGTGTCTCTTGGAGTGAAAGGGTGTGTCTCTTCTAGTGAAGAGGTGTATCTTTTATAAAAAAGAGGTGTTTTGTGTCTCTTTTAAAAGAAGGCTTGACGCTTCTTTTGAGGAGTCTAGAGGGGGGATTTTTAGAGAGAGTTTTAGTGTGAGTGTAGAGAGGAGAGGGAGATGTAGATTTCCACCATGTCTTGAGAGATTGGTGAGGGATTCTGAGAGATATGTGTAAAGGAACTGTATAAGCTGAGTATGGATTGGTAGGAGAATTTTTTCGAGAGATTTTCATCTTTCTTTCAGAGGAAAAATGCTAAGTATTGTGTTTTTCATTATCTTGTAATTGTTGTATACACTTTCTTGTGGATTTTCATTGATTTTATGAAGTTTTCTGTTTTGTTTTACCCATGTTTTGTGAGTAGTTTTCTTTATTCTTTTCTTTTAATATGACGTAGTGGTATGTGTAGGAAAATTTATTTTATGATGGAATAATTCTTATTTTCATCTGATGAGTAATATCTCATTTGTTTCATTGACATAACTTAAGTAGCAATAGGTTATGTTAAAATTTTTTGTAAGTGAAAGTAAGAATCGGGAGAGCATTTACCGATTGAAAATGGTAATGTAGTTTAGGCAACAATGCAACTTTTAAGGAGATATAATTTAATGATCTGTTTCTATTAGATGCTTCTAGGTGACAGATAGTTGCATAAAACTAATAGAATACTAAGCATACATATATACTTAGAAGAGGGTAGGTAGACATATGTTCCTTGTTGACACATAATTTATTGCATGATTATATAAATTCTTTTACTCTTTTACTGCTTATGTCGTTACTGCTTATGTCGTTATCTTCATTTTACTTTTCTTTTGCAATGAAATGGAAACAATGATTAGGAATTTAGATTTTCTTAGATCTTCTTTAATTTCATTAATGTGATGGTATTTTCATCGGCTCTTAATTTACTTTACAAATCGATCACTTGTAATGTTAAAATTTGTTGAGAAACCTAATGACCTGAGAGGGCTAAAATTTCACCAACTAATGAGTACCACATTTCACTTTGGAAAGAGCCATAGCGATCGTCCAAGGGGAGTGCAAATAGATAGTGAGAAAAGATTTGATGGTCGTAGAATTGATGTTTCTATGGTGACATGCTAGATTAATTTAGCAATTTGGTCTAGAGTTGGAATTAAGGGTCACTGGTATGTCCTATAGAGAGGGTACAGTGAGTAATGTAGAGGTGAGAGGCTTGAACTTACCCAACACTACTATACATGCTAACACCAACTTTAGATTAGTCAATGTTCTTTATGCTCGTAAGTGGTAAAGAATAGGTATGCTCCTATTTGTCACGGGCAATATTATATTTTAAGTATTTCATTCCTACACATTATCTAGGTCATTGCATGAGAAGAGTAGTTTTTATCATCTCAAAATTCTCCAAACTAATTTTTCCAGATAATTTTTCTTTAGATTTAAAATTTTCAAATATGAATAATTATTAAAAACAACCACTTTAATCGACATTTCAAACTAAGACTTTATAGTAGTAGACCAAAACTTATCCCAAGTGATCAATATTATGGTTTTTAAGGAAAGCCCTATATTACTTAAAACGATACGTATACTTGCGTAGTACTCCTAGTATGTAAATTATTTTTTAAATTTTATAATATGTCGATTTTGCACACTAGCCACTAAATATAAATTGGGTCAAAATTTTTGTCAACTTTTGGAAGTTAAATTATTGTATAATTGCGGGTCGGGTCAAGGAACCATCTGCAGTGGAGTCGACAGAAAAATCTTGGTGTGATTTTTTTTTTATTGAGGGGGATCACCAAAGACCTCGAAAGATTTCTATCTAAATGATCATATACAATCTTCAAAAAATAATATGGTATCTTGAAAGATAGTAATATTACGTTAGAATGGATTTAATCATTGGGTTGAGGAAAATCTTTAAGATTTATAAATCTGCGGAACCAGGAAATTTCCCTCATTCTACAGTGTAAGATAAGGTTAATTTTAATTATGGGGTCTGGTAACCCTATAAGGGGGCTCACTCATAGTTAATTATATATCAAGCATTACTTTTGAGAAAACTCTCAAATAATGTTATGACTTATATTCTTATTATTCGTTGATAAATATTTGTAAAATGATATGGTCTAAAGACTTTATTAAAATGTTAGTTTGGACACTGGTTGATTTCACTTGAGTTTAAATAATTTTAGCCCTAAGGGTGAAGTCCAACATTTGACAGTTAAAATAATATAGTTTTTTGAATCAAAGGATGAAGTTTGAGAAATAATTAAATTTGAGTTGTAACTTGAATTTGAAATAGATTAAGATTCAGTTTTGATTTGAAAGGATTGGGATTGATCTTGGGTAGATTGAATTTGATAGAGTTGATTAGGTTAGGTTTAATTAGTTTTGAGTTAAGTGAAGTAAGAAATATCCATGTCTAAGGGTATGAAAAGGTATATAATTCTAGATGGAGGTGAAACCTTAACCTAAATATCTCTAAACAGAAGGCTATATGTGGGCTAACCTATGTTTAGGAGTAACACACCTGATCAAGATGCCTATGACTTTTCATCGTCCTAGGTACATTGGTAGTCTCATACTATTAAACAATAGAATAACAGGCGTTCTCCCTTATCTTCATAACAATGACTTTAAGGTAGGCCTTCCCGTTATAAAGTAGTTTTGAGTTTCTTCCCATAGCTTGGGCTACTTCATTCTAAGATACTCGATAGTCTTCAGAGATAGGTCAATTTGTTTTATATGTCATAGTCCTAAGTTTATCTATTGGGTACCTAATAAACTAACCTAGAGCTTCTACACTGGACTAAGCTAAAATGCGGGCGGTCCTAAGTTTTCCTCTATGTTTGTTATCCTTGGGTCATAGTTTGAAGTTATCCTAAGGTGCGGTTATATAAAAATTTAATTTAAAGTTTATGGGGGTTTGATAATTATTAGGTGGCCTGTTTCCTTCTAAAATTATCAGTTATGGTGACAAATAAAGGTTTTCTAATTATTTTTTGGTTATTTTTTTTTTGTTTCAAGTGAAATTCTGGTCAACATGCCAACTTTGATGTCATTTCTCCTCCTATAATTGTCCTGCTCTCCTAACATAACATTGTATAAAATAACCCACAGAACATATGGAACATTACTAATCAAACATTCTAATAGTTTAAGGTAATAAAATTGTTATTAAAATGTTATATTTAAGAATTTAAGGTTATTAAAATCTTATTTAAGGTTTCACTTCCAAATTATTTTATCTTTAATCCAAATTATTAATTTGTGGCTTGAATAAGATCGTAAATTTAAATTTGTGAAGGTAATAGAAACAAAATGTTATTTATTTTTTAGCAATTTAAAAATGTAATTTTCTTTGTCAGTAGGGTTCCACCTTGAATTTTCATTAGAGGTAAAGTATGACTGAAATTTTGTAGCATGTTATACTCTTCTTCTGTAACTTCAGAAAGCCACGTTCACTGATTTTTGACAAGTAACAATGAAATTGACAGCCTCTGTTGTGTCAGAATATTCTAAGAAGATAAAATGATCGAAGTTAAAAATAAAGTTATCTTTGATATGATATTAAATATTTAAATGACATATATGTAAATATCAAAGTTTAGATATTAGAAATGTAAATTTATAAGAATTAAGTTCTATGTATCGTATATGTAAACGCCGGCAGAATATAATCCAAGGATATTGGAGCAAGACCGTGCAGTCGCATGAGGCGCAGAGGTCCAGTCCATGCAGAATATAATAAATTTTATTTATTGCGATATAGGTACTCATGCACGTGCATCTATATATATATATATATCAAAGTCACGCTTATGAAATTAAACTTAGGCGATTTAAGATTAGAATATGTTTGGGGGCATTATTTTAGGTTTTGGTGGCACATTAGTAGTATTAATAATTTAATCGATATAGATGGTGAAGTATTGTGATACGTGTGATACGTCAGTAACTAACTTTCTATCATATGACACGAATTTTCCAATATTTTCTTAGCAAAAAATTTCAAATTCAAATTAAAATAATCCAAATCTCTGGTTTCAATAAAGTTTCACTCAAAGTGATCGGATCAACGAGACGAACCCAATGAAACTAAAATTGATTCAAACTGAGTTAAATGAAGCCTGTAATAGCTTGTTAAAATACTTTTTGAAGTTTTGGGTTGTTAAATGGAGAGTTAAATGAATTCTAAATCTGACAAATTTATAGTCAAATCGAGCGCTTTGATGGGATGAATACAATGAACTCAAGATCACTCAATTCTAATATTATTAAAGAACATAAATGTTCGTAAAACATTATCCTACCAAGGGAATCACTCTTAGTCGTCCAATGAAGTGGTCTGGATTCATAATGTATTTACAGAAGATATTACTCCCAAAACCTATAAATAGAACATCACTTTCTTTATGAAACGGGATTCATGGGCTAAACATGTACATGAAGGAGGAGTGAAAGGAGTGAAAAATTGATAGCCTTTCGGGATTTGAAGACTGAGCGATAACTTTCGCCTTCGTAGCCAATGACCACCATCTACCACCACTTGCTAGCCACTATCGATCACGACCAGCCTCCCTTTGCTTGTCGTTGTTGGTGACCCCTGTGGTGTAGTGAAGCACCCTAAATATGGTGTAACAATGCCCACCAAATATAGTGTAATCACGCACACTACTTATAGTATAATAAAGCACTCGAATTTGATGTAAGCATGCATTGAATATGGTGTAACGAGGGACCATAAATATGGTGTAATGCACACCCTGAATAGTATGTAATGACGCATCTGAATACCGGGTTACGACCATTCAAAATAAAGTGTAACGATGTGCATTGAATATGGTTTAATGATGCCTGCACCCTGAATACAGTGAAATGACAAAATCTCAATATTGTAGGATGACGAATAACTCTGTATTGAAAATTTTGTAATATCCAAATATTGTACATATGTACTTGAGTGTATGTTTTATTAGTGGATGTTTAAATATGTCCATTAAGATGCATTTTATGCTATTTTTGCATTTACAATATTTTTAAAATAATTGGTAACTAAATAAAAATAATACTAGAAAATATATAAAAGAAAGATTTGATATATAAATTTTCAATAATTTTTATGACTCCATTATAAGCCTCATTTACAAACCATCCTCATTAAAATTTCAAAAATGATATTTTAATTACTATAATTTTTTTTATATTTTTATGCTAAATATAAATATGAAAATATAAGTTTAACGAAAATAATAATTTATTAAAAAATAAACATGTGTGGTCATAAACTCTATTTTGGAGCCATTTGATTTACCTTTTTGTAAATCATTTTCATCAAAGTGATGTAGACATCATAGCCTATTTTATGACTATTTTTTCAAAATTTTTGGAGTTATGAATTTCAAGATAAAAAAGATTTTATATGAACTTTGCAATTGAAATGAAACAAATTGGATAATTGCATCCATTAGCTCACCTTTTTCCATAATCTTTCCATGGCTTTCATTTATTTACCTAACCATTACATTACCATTACCATTACATGTGACAATGTCTTGATATTTCATGTGACAAGCCAGTTGGGGAAATATACCATTACTCAACCTCTGATTTCATTGAATTTTTCATTTTAACTATTTTCTGAACATTTTTGTTGTCCAAAATTTTCCAATTTTGTGATATATCCACATTTTGAAAACTTATATCATGTAGCTTTGATATGGTATTGTCCAATCTAACTTGTCACATAAAAAAATCAAGACATATAACAAATTAAGGCATAATTAAATTGAATTTTCACTAAGATTGCTTTTTTGAAGCAAATGTCTTTATTTGAGCTATATAACAATTTATAAAAATGTAATTTAAACTACATAGATATGTATATATATATATATATATATATATATATATAGAGAGAGAGAGAGAGAGAGAGAGAGAGAGAGATAGAGATTTAAAGATAACTACATACTTAATATGCAATTTATATTTCAATTGTTGCATATAGTTTGATCATATTGTTTCTTGTTGTATATATCTCCATTTTGTTTTACATGAATGTTTAACACATTCATTGTGATGTTGATTATATTATAGTTTTTTGAATGTGTTATGCTATTATGAAATTTGTGTACGCAAGAAATGTTGGCTACTATGATTTTGGGTTGACAGAGATATGACACCCTGCGCAAGAGGGTGAGTCGATGTGCTTTCCTGTAAATGGGTTAGTGATTTGAATATGATACAATTTTGAACTTATAAGAGATGAATAATCATATAATATAAGTGTCGACGGGGTGGGGGTGACGACTCGTGTATTATGCCACCTAACTTACTGTTCTAATAGTTTTTATTGACATGGTATGATATGATTTTGTACATGCTTCCTTATGATTGGTATAAAAGAAACACCATAGATGATTATCAAGAGTACCAAACTAGCATTATATATCTTTCCTTATAGTTTTGTTTGATGATATGAATGTGTACACTGCTATTATTGTGATTTAATATCATATCATGTTTACATGTCTTACAATATACATATACATATTTAGTAAGCTTCAAACTTACTCGTTTATTGTACATGACTTGATTATGATGCAATCATGCATATTATTATATTTTTGTGCATTGATTTTAGTTGTTAGTTTCATGTAACCTACTGATTTGTTCGATCACTCTTGTTGCATTTACTTGTTTTCACGGAAGTGTATGACTCTAGTGGAGTGAGCTGATAGTACTTGCTGATAAAGGTATAAGCTGTATATGTATTTTGTAATCATAATAAATCTGTATATTTTTTTTAGGATTATTAAAAAATCATGATCAGTATATATAAATATTTTAAATTTAAATAATTTTGATATATATAAAAAATATGTGACGTGATGAGCTTAGTTTTTTTTATACTGTCACTAACGACTAGTGGCTCTATGTAATGAAAATTAATAGATAAAAGAAATTCCTTTCAAATTTATATTGGGCAAAATAATCAGTTACGTACTCAACTTAGTTTAATATATTATAGTATATAGGTTATATCAGGTCAGGTCGTTATAGATTCAACAATAAATCTCTGCAACAATTGCTTACAACTATCATATTTAAAATAGAACGACTTTCTCCGAACTCCTGAAGTTATCTTTTTACATCATATATCGACAAGTAATGTCTCTATTACAACTATCTACCGATGTAGCACCAACTATAGCCTTGGTGGCCATCTGACACTATTGTAGATCCCAATTACAACCTATGCAATCAACTATTGTCACTACGCCATCCCACCACAACCTATGTGAAGAACTACGATTTATGTAACCCACAATTACTATGGCCACAACTACGACCTTGGTGGCCCTCTTACGCTACTGCAACTCCCCACTATGGCATACATAAACAAATACTGTCATTATAGGCCCCAATATGGTTTATGTGATGAACTATGATCTATGTGGTTCAAAGCTACAGTTGCCCTAACAACGATCTTGGTAGTCATCTGAGGCTACTAAACTTCTCATTATGGTCTATGTGGCCAATTGTTGTCATTACAACTCCCAATATGGCCTTTGTGACAAACTACAACTTACGTGACTTACAACTTTAACATTCTTAAGTATGTCCTTTGTGGAAGACTAGTGTCATTACAACCCTCACTATGGCCTATGTGATAAACTATGACCTGTGTGGTTACAACTATTATAGACCCAACTACAACTTTTATGGCCAACAATGCTATTGCAACTCCCCACTATGTCCTATATAACAAACTCTGACCTATGTGGCCCACATTACAACTCCTCATTAGGGTTTACGTGGCCAACTGTTATCATCACAGCCCTCAACTAAGGTCTTTGAAGCCAACTGACGCTCTTACAATTATCTATTTCAACTTATGTAGCATGTTACTATTTTAACTGCTACTAAGACCTACATAGTCAACTATTATCGTTACAACCTCCTATTATAACCTTTGTGGCTAACTAACGCTCGTGAAGTTACCAACTACAAAAAATGTGGCCAAATGCTACTATAGTCTCTATGGCAAGCTAATGGAATTACAACCACCGTCTAGAAAATTTGTGGTTAACTATTGCATTATAGTCTTTGTGGCTCGCTATCGTTATTAAGAACAAAAACTATATTTTTGGAAGCCAAATTGTTGCAATTGTTGTTGAATTATGATTGTACATCAATAACTTTATAATTTCATCTTTTCAACTTCATGAGAATCATATATACTTTCAATCACATAGTAGACTACTTTAACTAAGCTCGACCACACGATTTTCTTCATTGCTAGGGTTTGCTTTGGACGTAAAAATTCCACCCCCACCCCCCTCCCAACTTCCTTTCTATTATATGTGTGTCCTGCATTTATGTACTATGTTGCAATGTTAATTTATCACTCTACCACCATGGACTTCCGAGACACAATAATTTATAATTAAAAAGTTATAAAAAAATAAACAACCCACTTTATAGATGACAAAAAAAAAATTCTAACTTTTACATCTGATGGATTTTGTGTGCTAATTTTTAGAGTTGATGCTCATTCCGTCCATGTCAGTTAAATCCAAAATTTTTATTTAATTATTTCTGGATTCCTTTCTTTTTTAAGTTAAGCTAATAACGGACTATTGCTAGAATTAGATGTTAAAAATGTTTAAATGCATTACTTAGCTATAGTTAATTAAACGGGGCGTTTACATACATACGACCCATTTCCCATGTATTACAAAATTAACACCTCATATTTCTTTGTTATATTTTTATCACTTAAATCTTTCGTATCACATAAAAAATATCATCATTTTAACTTTAAAAAAAAAATGTATCGTTTTCCTTTTTCATGCATATGTAAGGCGCTCTCCGATTGCAGTTGTGCATCGCGGCTATATGACAGTAAGACCCACTGTCATACAGCCGCAATGTGCTTCTGTGATCGGAGTGCGCTCTCCGCATGTAATAATTAGACCATATGTAATACGAAATGTATGTAAATTTTGAAGCTTAAGAGTTAAATATGTAATAAATAGGAATTGAGTGGTATGTATGTAAATACTATCAGGCAGATGACTTGTGAATGTCTATCCTTTCATTTTCCTTCCTTTATTCCTCCTTAAAACCCTAGTCTTCTTCTTCTTCTGATTTCACCCTTCACCCTCTCCATCTGCCTAAGCTCGTTTTGGATTCTTCCTCCTCCCCCTCTATTTCACCTTTGATTCTTCGTCTTGGCCTCTCTTTGAACTAGAAGGGATTGATCTCTTCTCATATCCCAAATTCTTCAAACTTCAACTTTTCCTACATTCCCTGTTCAAGCGAAAAAATTTCTTTTTTTTTTTTAATTAGGAATCGGAAGAATATTCTAAGCAACGGAGACTTGGCTGGTCGGAAATGCTTTGGTGAAACACCCTTTCTACGGTAATCTGTTGGAGGCTTTTACAAAATTTGACGTCTAAAAGGTACTGTAGATCTAATCTCTCTTAATGAAGGGATTTTCCATTTCAAATTTTAATATTTTGAAGGTAAACACATGGCCTTGCTGGTGGGGACATGGTTTATAAATGTCAGACTATTCATCTTTAAGTCGTGGACATATAATATTAAATCTATTAAAGAGGATTTTCATGAGGTTTTGATGTGGGGCATGTTTCCAAATCTTCTGATGTGTTGTTGGTCAACACTATACCATACCTATGCTCGGGCTAGCACTCAGATCAATACTAGTACGATTCTTCTTGATTCTATCACTATTAACATTAGATTTAAAGAAACCATTCAAGATGTGATTTATGAACAGAAAACTTCTGCATGCAAGGATTGCTCCACTGTTGTGCATGAATATTCTGCTCCAGTTGCCTCTTTGAGTGGAAGAAATTCGACAAGGAATCAAAGGCCAAGGCCTTATAGAAGTATTAGCTTGTCTATTGCTTTTCTACCTAATACCCAGTTCTCTTCTCTCCCTATCCTACCTTCTTCTCTCCCTCTTCATACATCAGACCATAGCTTCCCTTTTTGTAGCCCTTCCACAAGTGTGAAATGTTCAGTTGGTAATTCTTCGGGTTTACTGGAAAGACATTATATGTTAAAATAAGATGTCAACTCTGCTAGGTTTAAGGAGTTGATCCTCCCCTTCTTTTCCTTAGTTATTCTAGTCATAATTTGCCTTCTGAAAAGGTAGATAATAACCATCTCTCTTTTTCCAGTTCTAAGGGGAAGAGGGTAGGTTCAAAGGAACCACTTCACATTTCTAATTTTGATGCATGTTTTTTTTATCAAATGGAACGTGTGTGGATTTAACAATGATGTCCACATTTCAGGCCGTAGAAATCTAGTTAAAGACTATAATTTAGATCTCCTTTGTCTGCTAGAAACCATAATTTCTTTCTTTCCCTCCTCTGGATGTTTTAATATAAAGCAATTTAACATGTTTTCTAATGAGATGAGCGTTGATAACTTTCATATAATTTACATTTGTTGTATATGGACGTTTTCTTCGACAGGAGAAAGGATCTTACATTATTTAACATATTCATGGCATTATTACTTTGAAATATTAAGAGTCGACTTCTCTTTCTTGGGCATAGTATCTTATCCAGTAGCACATATTTTGGCAAAAGAAGTTATTTTGGTCTAATTTGAGCCGTTTAACATTGACTGGTCCTCATATAAGCGACAACCAAAGTCAAGTAAACTGCTCGCAGCAAAAAATCAACTGTCACACACGTCATGAGATCCACCTATATCTTTCAAATTCATATGGGAACTCAACAATAGCTTCAATATGTCGGCTTTAATTGGCTCAATTGGACGTCAAAGATTAGAAATCGTCCATATGAAACTTTAAGGAGCGAAGAAATTGCTTGAATTTCTAAATATTGTAAATTCTGGTCTAATCCTCTAGGAGAGTTAAAATAGAAAAAAATCATAAGGCTGGATCCTAGGGCATCTAAAGAAAGGGAGAGGAAGACCTCAAAATCGAGGTCAACATTTGTCTCTATGTTTCAAGCTACTCATCCACCTAAGCATTCAGATCTTCGCAACACTTAACTTAGTTTTATGCTTCTCTTCTATAAGTTAACATTCTACTTCATAAAGCATTGTGTGCAGATTTCATCACCATCTTATAATATTTTCTTGTAAGTCTAAATGGTAATTTTCTATAACATAATAGGCATGATGCTTTCCTCCACTTCAACCATCCAACTTGCATTCTACTAATAACATTCCCATCTATATCACCATCACCTTGAAAAAATATACTTGAGACATCTAAAACATTCACTCCTTATAATGATTTGATCACCTACAACACCACCAATAGATCTATTACAACTAAAATTATAATCCATTCATTCCGATTTAAATCTAGTCAAATGAAGGCCTTTAGTAGATAATGTAAACCATCCATAAACATTGAAACAAAGAAAAAGAAAACTTCAAATCTCATGGCAAAGCTAAGGAAGAACGCAAGAATAGGCAAATATCATAAATTCATATTCCAAATGATCAAGAAATACATCCATAACTCATAATGATTAAAACAGATAAGAAAACCTTTCCATTAGATTAAAAGTGAGGAAGAATTTCATGCTTATAGCTCAAATGGTTGAGGGAGAACGGGAGATGTGTTTGGCTATTGCAAGAGTGAGTTGCGGGGGTGTGAGGTCTAGTGGCAATGGTGAGGGGGACGACAACGGCGAGATACCGACGACCGACACCAGCGAAGACGAAGTAATGGAAAGGATGTTTGGCTGTTGCAAGGAGCGGGAGCGCGAGCGAGAGCTGTGGGGGTGAGAAGAAGAAAATGAATCCGAAGAGCACGGGGTGGCAATTTTAGGTCTTGTACATCCTCTTTTCCATCACCTTTGTCAGATTTGCTTGATGCTCTTAAGTGGCTAGTTTGCATCGGTTTTTTGGACACAAATCTGTCTTAAAAATTGTCGTAACATAAAAGCAAATTTCACTGCCTCTGAGTACTCATTTGCGTTGAATTATCATAGGAAAATTAGATGCAATTTCCATTGCAAATAACAACAAATATTTTCCCCAAAAAATGGTTGGAATTCTGATGCAAATAGCTATGTCAAAAAATTTTGATGTAAATTTTTCGACAATAATTATCATTTTTCCTGTATTAAGACTAGCAAATTGATAGTTTCCAACTCTTCGTTCCTCTCGTTAGAAAATCAATAAAGTGGGGCAGTCGTAATTGTCAATCTGTCATTGTTGAGGCCCATTTTATTCAACACTTACTTGAACATGATATTCACATAGTTGTCGGTGTTGATAAGGATGCTACTAATCTGCTCATTGGCGATCAATATGTTGATGACGATAACATCGTTGTAAGAGTTACCCTTAGGGGACCAATCTTCTTAGTGAAGGCTATATAAGAATGTTAGATGTGTTTGGGTATCCGGGCAACTGCACATAACTCTTCTGATCGAAGCCTCTTCATGTTGAATCAACGGGAGAAGTCTCTACTTCCTCCGAAGATGGCAAGAACTATGCTAGCAATGAGCATTTAACGGACTTGGACTACCTCATCTGAGATCTAATCCACTGAATCTTTCCCCTATTGCTGGGTCTTTCCTTGTGGAGCAACAAACTCCTTCAACTTTCTAGAATTGATCAGCTCTTTGATTGGGCCTTAGAGGTGCCAGCACTTTGTATCATGTCTATGGTCCCAACGGTGGGCATAATACTTCTTTCGGTCTTGGAGAGAAGCTCTGGTTTTCATCTGGGTGGTGTGAGGGCACTCTTGAAGTAATCTTTATTATGAATGGCATCCGCTATCTTATCCATCAAAACTCTCAACATATTTTTTTCTTGGGCACTTCATTATTAGAGAGCGGTCACTCATTATATCAAGTTGGCCGCTAGTCAAGATATCGGGCCTGACTCCTTAAGTGGTATGTTTTGTGAGTCGCCCTATGGTCCCGAGGTTGTCAAACATCTTTATCTCATGGAAAGACGGAAGGACGAGAAATCATTTTTCAGTCTCCACCATTCACCTATTAGGGCCCTCTTCTGCGTGCAATGGGTGGATTACTGTACTCCAGGGAAACAAGATTTGAGTTGTGCTTCTTGATCGATATGTGGTTGTTGGCTAGCTCCAACAACTTGGCTAATGTTTTCAGTTACTGCAAACCCAACACGTACCAAAAGGGTCCTTCATTCAGCCTCTAAATTAAGCTGACATGAACGACTAAGGGATCCATGTTCCGTAATTCCAACATTTCCTTTTGAAAACGGGTAATGAACAAGCACAAAATCTTGCTCTATCCTTAACGGATCTGCCAAAGGGTTTATGAGTTTTCCTGAGGCTTCAGGGCACCAACAAATTGTATCACAAACAATATGCTGGTAAAGAAGACACGACATTCCAGCATATTGTTGAACCTTAACAAACACACAGTCGACTTAAACAAAGTTATATGGTCGGTCAAATTGGTCCTCCCCTTGTAGGATTCCAGAGCAGGGATCTTGAAAGCTGTGTGGGCTCAGCCTCAGAGATTTACCGAGAGAACCCATTCTAAGGCTATGGAGGTGCCTTAGTATGCCTGAACCGATGTCGGTCGATTGGTGTTGACCCAACACTATCGAAATATTAAGAGTTGACTTCTCTTTCTTGGGCATAGTATCTTATCCAGTAGCACAGATGATATCCAACATTTGATCCTTCAAATTTTGGATCTGATGAGTTACAAACTCTCTGATGCACCCCATATTTTTTGTGTCTTTGTTGTGGGTTATTTCTCCTTAGGTTGCTCCTCTCTTTGTTTGTGGCATGATTCATGCTTATTGCACTTTTTAAGATGTTGAATCATAATTTTTCTGTCAATCACTCCCAAAGAATAAAACGGAAGGAGAGAGAGAGATGAAGAAAGAAGAACAATAATAAAAAGTAATATGACATGTTTTAGTCATGAAATGATTACCCTATTAATAAGAAAAAGAGCATAACATGACTATGTTACATTTTTTGTCTTACTTTAATATGGTTTGTACTAATGTATTTCTCATTTTTTACATGTATGGACTTATCGTATGACTGCTATTTGGCTCAATCAACTAAGCTTAATTGGCTTCAAGTCGGCAGGCACTGGACTAAGCCTGGTTGACATGAGTCAATCGACTGATCCAGTCTGCTTGTCAATCCTTGATAACTAGTGGAGGACTTCTGAGAGTCCCCTGGATGATTGGAGAAGTTGAGGGATCGGATCCTTTCTCGGATTGGCTTTCCCAAAGTGGTTGGCTCAGATGTTTATTGATCTCATTTCTAACTGAATGGTTCGAGCTCAGATCATTTGATCATGTTAGTGTCCTCCTTGTTGTTCAATCGGCTTTAGTCTTTCTGGCTTCGACCAGGGCAGCTTTACTCAATCGAGCAAGTGAGGCCCACGGTCTTCTGTCGATGGCCCTCCTTCGTTATTCCCTTATCTTTTCGACCGTTAGATCTTATTAGGATCAACTCTTGCACATTTTTATGTAAAAATGCATTTATGTGTGCCACGTTCAAACCATTAAAATTTTGATAAAAGTGTGAAATATGAGTTGTTGTTTTATCATGAATGTCGATATTTGAGCTCCAAAAATAAAATTTGCATAGATACCACATATATCTAACGTCTAATTTTAATATACATAAAATCAAAACCATACATTAAGTAAAACTTTAGTATAATTGAGACAATAAAATATTACATAAATAAATATCAAAGTATAAATATTAAACATGTTAATATATAACAATTATATGAAATAAAAAAAAATCTCTATATATATGTAGGTATGACACCACTAGCGACCCAAATAATTTAGTAATTGAAGACGAGGTTGCAATACCGTCATTTAGCGCGTCATATTTGCCCTAAATTCCATAATATACGGTTAAGCTCTTGACCACGCTCATTTATTCAATCAAACAACTTCACAGCCGTAGATCTTCATCAGGAGCTCTGCACCGGGACGGACTTCATCATATTCTTAAATTCAAAGTAATCAACCCGTCCATCACGATTCCGGTCCACCGATCCAATCATCTCATAAACCCGGTCTATGCTCCTTCCCTCAACCAAGCCAAGCTTGCCCAGCACAGCCTGCAACTCAATGGCCGAGATGTATCCGTCTCCATCCTCATCAAACACCGTGAATGCCTCCCTCATGTCGGCTTCCTCCGCAGCGTCGGCGCCATCACTATCTCCGAAAATGGCGTCGCCGAGCGCTTGATGGAAAGAATGGAAGGCGTCGAAGTTGAGACCGGACTGACCGGGGTGGAGAAAGGAGGCGACGAGGGGTCGAAGCTCGGAAGGATCGGCGCCGAGGCCGAGACGATCTAGGGCTTCGCAGAGCTCGTCGGCGGTGATGATGTCGTCGCCGTTGCGGTCGAAGATGTCGAAGATCCGGCGGAGGCGGGCGGAGGTGAGGCTGGGAGGGGGG